>NC_139346.1:209047740-209062740 GCF_055883805.1 Amblyomma maculatum
GGTTCAACAGGACATGCGTACCAGTACGCGGCCACAATTGAGTGCAGCGAGCGCTGCAAGAACATCAAGGGAACGAGCTACGAGTTTAGAACACGGTAACAAGTAGAAATAAACGCAAGCTGACAGCACGGTCGCAGCGGCGGTCTGATACGCGCGCTTTCGCCAACAGGCTACCAACTGGAAAATCAACTCGCAACAAACTACAAGGTCTCGACTGAGACTAATGCGGCGTCGAGCACTCGGCAGACCTCGACTGGCCACTCGAAGGGGAGAGGTTAGTAGCGTCACCGCTGTCGCTACGCCGGACTCCTTAGGCGCCGTATCAGCAGCCAGAGCCGGCCCCTGTGTAGGGCAGCCTACGGAGCTGATGTTCAAATAAAAATCACGCCGTAAAAAAATGGCCGCGCAATGCACGACCACGAGTCTGCCAACAAAAAGTTTAAATATGTGATGCCTGGTGGGGATCTTTGTTTTGTTTGAGGGGCTTAATGCTACAAAGCGGCTCAGGATATGAGAGACGCCGTAGTGATGGAGGCGGGCTCCAGAAATTTCGACCTCTTGAGGCTCTTTGGTGTTGACTGACATCGCACAGCACATATGGCCGCTTTGCTTACCGCTTCCATCGAAAAGCGGCCGCCGGGGCCCGTATTCGATCCCGCATCCTTAGGCACAGAAGTCGAGAGCTCTGCGCCAACAGCAGCAGCAGCGCCAACAGCGGCAGGGGTAACAAGCGAAAGCGAACGTCGCGGTGTCTCAGTAGTTAAGAAGCTCGGCTTATTGAAACCCAATAGCCGGGTTCGAACTTGACCGGTTCTAATCAGCTGTGATTTCTTTGTTTTACTTAATGTGAAAACACCACAATGGTCAATAATCACTCTTCAGTCACAGGCTCCATCACTCTCTTTGCTGGCTGGCAGGCTTTAAAGACCTGTAGGGGTGATTGGCGCGTTGGAGCCACTATACAAGGAACTTAGCTCGAATTACCCGCACGAGGCCACGTAGTTGTGACTTCACGAAACGCTTAGCCAATCGCAGAGATAACATAAGATCGGACAAGATCTTAGGTCGGTGAGCGTATGAGTGCTTTGTCAATAATAATGGAACGATCGTATAACGAAGTATCCACAGTTCCACACTGAGCACCACAGGCGCTTGGCTGCAGAGCTGCTACTTAATTTGAAACCGTCAATAACGATAAAAAAAAAAATCGCAACGAAATGCGGCAACGAAGAGGTAACCGCGGCAAAATGTATGAAAACGAGCCGGTCGACGACAGAGCCAAATGCATACTTTACCGCTACAACGTAAAGTCATCATTAGACACGCTAACTCGACTCTAAAACGTTAACGAAAGGTGGAAAGGAGACTAGCATGCAAAAGACAGCAAAAAAAAAAAAAAAAAAAAAAAAAAAAAAAAAAAAAAAACCGAAAGCATTAGCAAATCAACCCCAGAGAAGGGAAAAACATGTAAACACCAAGAGACAAAGAAGCTAAAGAAAGCAAGAAAAGGTCAAGGTTCGAATTGTAAAAAAAGAATATAAGCAAAATAAGCGAAATTCGATCTCTTGTAAACAGCAACATCGGAGAAAAGCGCGACGTGCGCACAGCGTAATACCGTGCAACCAGTCTTTCTCCCCCGGGAAACACACACGTACGCCTCGGCGCTAATCAGTCATGCGCGCAGAGGAGGCTCCTACAGACCGGCGATGCAGAACGCAAACGGACTAGGCGCTCCCTCCCCGGTTTTTTTCTCACACCATCGAGTGCACGTGGCCTCCTAGGGGTTTTGCCACGGCGGCCTTGACTTTCGCCAGCAACACACACACACTTCCACGCTGCCTGCCGCTGACGCATACCGTTAGAAGCGCAGAGGCGGACAGCACGGGGGCAATGTAGGCTCCAATCGGCTAGCGAGGGCCGCACTAGGTTTGCGGGACAGAGCACGAGAGAGGAAACGCGGGAAGAGACGCTGATGGAAGGGTCTCTCGAGTCTCTACCAGGCCAGCTGCCAGCTGCGCTCGCGGCCCTCCGAGGCCCACACTTGCATCGCTCAAGCACGAGAGAGGAAACGCGGGAAGAGACGCTGATGGAAGGGTCTCTCGAGTCTCTACCAGGCCAGCTGCCAGCTGCGCTCGCGGCCCTCCGAGGCCCACACTTGCATCGCTCAATTTGGAGTGCCTTTCCAAGACACGCAGTGATCGTTCTCAGGCGTGATAGACAATGCTTGGTATGCGCCGCTCCATCTCCTGAACCTACGGGAGCTGTGCGGACGCTCTAACTAGATGCAGCTGGGCAAGATGCACATTGCCGCGTCTGCTACAGCTCGCAATGTCGCGCGCAGTTCAAATTACTGATTTGGCAGCAAAAACAGCGCGCGGAAGACTCCCTGTTGACTGAAATCCAGCCGGCTACCATCGCCCGGATGAAGAAATCAAAGCAACAGTACAAGTTGTTTGCACTGCGACGATTAACCAGCAGGCCGGCGCTCACTGGTGGGCACTAAACAGCTTTCACTAGCTGTTCAGGACAGCGGAGCCGACTTCGAGGCTGAACAGTGCTGCACTGGCTGACGGGAGAGTCGACAGCGCCGCAGGGTGCTCCGTGACCGTCTAGGCTCTCGGCGGACCGAAACTAGTATTCTAGGCACTGTACCGAAACTCACGCGCCGCGCGCAGTGCTCGGCTGACTAACGCCATTACATTCAGGGATCCAGCGCCATGCGAGACGCCTCCCGAGAGCCTCCCGTCTCCTTTCCGGGAATCGTCGTTGCTTGACGCTCGACGGAAAGCAGCAGCAAAGCTGGCAGGGGCGAGGAGGGGGTGAAGAGGGCCTACAGCGGTCGGGTTGTGCAACGTCAGCCGAGGCCAACACATATTTCGCACGAGGGCTTGAGGGGGGAATGCGCGGTTTCCTCCGGAATGGGAAACAGCCTGACGCTGTGGCTAGGCATGTGTCCGTTATTCGAGTCACTTCGACTCACGCAACGGGAGGTAGGAGGGTTAGCATCAGCAGTACCAGGATGGTCGACGGAGCTGCGTCATTCCCACGGATGCGCATATGCGTCCGAGGAATGAAATCATCATCAGTCTCCCACGAGAGGGAGCAATTTTACTGCAACTCATACTCATGTCTGAGCCGCTTTCAGTGTGATTTCAGCTTCATGAATTCGGTACAAATCATCTAATGCATAGGATGCCATGGATGTATGGTAGCCAGATAGAACGTCTTGTGGTTCCGGAGGGGGAGCGGACCAAAACAGATGCCGGGAGGCAGGAGGGAATTGAAGATGAAATTAGTTCGACAATTCCAATACGTGAGTTCAGTGTTTGAGAATCTCCCGCAGACTTGGCAGTGCGAGCGCCCTTGGTGTTTGCTGACCTAATGGTTGAACATGTCGCATGATCAGAAGTACGTCACAGGATGGCTGATGTAACTGGTTTTGCTTCGTGAGGGAGCCTGCGAAGACGGTGTAACCGTCCATTTTCATGCCAATAGCTTGAGGTCTTTTTCTGCTTCGTAACTTTCGGCGGACGCCGCGTTCCTCTTTGTGGACATATATATGTGTGGGCCAGCCTGGACGGTCGCTCTATGGCTGCGTCGTTTCGCGAGGCATGCATTGCCCTATACTGTGATGGCCCACACACTCCATTCCAAAGAGACCTGATGTTGACATTTGGGTATACTGGTGCATATGTGTGTGTGGACAGAGCCCGCCAGACACTGCGATACATTGCAGTCAGTACACGGTGTCCTGATTGTCTGGATGTACAGGTGCGGACCAAGCAAACGGAGCATGCATTTTCATTTAAATTAAAATCATGCCTTCTGTACCGGAGATAAGAAAACGCTATTTGCCAAGTGATAGGGCACTGAAGTTTGCTACCGGTTCACATATACCATCACTGCCAGCTTCAATTATGCAACCCGTGAAAACATTTAGATGGAAAAAGCGTGCTCCGTTTACTTTTCTCCGCACCGGTACAGTTATTGTCAGTGTAGCGTGCTGATGGAAGATGACGCTGAAGGTGCGAAGACAGGTCCGCATGTGGAGCATAAGAGCACGAGAAGGGGTGTGCTGCAGGGGGGGTACGTGGACAGACACCTTCTACCGAAACAGTCGCGCCGAGTGCTAGCTGCTGCACTGCTCTCTGACTCTTCCTGTGCGAAAGAAAGTCCGTTGAATGATGGCGGTTTTGTTCATGGGCTCATGGCGTTGGAGGATGCGCTGGATGGCTGTGGCACTTGCATCAAATCAAAGTCTTTTATTCAGACATCATAGAGTTGTCCAGGGGACGGACCAAAAGTCAGATAAATGCCTGATGAAGAGTCTGTCCCTTCTGCGGCTCCAAACTCGAAATAGCGATCTAGTTACAGCCTTCATGCAAATCAGCGAGGAATTACGAATCTATTCAGCACCTGCACAAAGTGCCCCCGGCATGCAGGGCTCCTCAGGGCATGAAGACAGTTCGGCATCTAGAAGTCCGTTTTCTCACCCGTCACTGGCTCGCTGCCACGAACATCACCGCATTCAGGATCAGCTACTCGGCGGAGACGAATGACAACAAAGCAACAGAATCGAATGAAAAGAAAAAAAATCGTGACCGTGTACCAGCCGAGACGCAATCACGTAATAAAAAAGCGGCAGAAAATCAACCTCACCCACCGACGAGACCTCGACCAATGCTGTATGAAGATATGAAGATAAGTGGATCGTCAAAAACCAGTGGGGAGTCGGGATGGATTACCCACGAGCGACATGCATGGGCAAATCTCGTGGCCAGATCAGTGGATCGCCGGCTGCGCGCCAACTGAGCCCAAACTTGGAAAAAACACCGGTAGCTTCGCAGGACGCTACTGGGAAGATGCACACCATTATGCGCCACATCAAAATCAGTGCCAACGTTCAGAAGAAGTTCTATTTTTGGAGAATGCGGCCGGGAAAACAAATGCAACTCCCACAAGCGCGACGCTGCCGCCCGTCGCGAAAGTCCTTCAAATCCGCCTTTTCACGCTCGACTTCTTTCTAATCATCCGCCCCATCCTCCTACACTCTTCTTTTTTGCCGTCCTTGCATTTTGTATTCAGCGCACAGCTGACCATCGATTATACAAGTGTATACATCGAGCGTTTTTCCCACACTAGTCGAATCGTTCTTGAGGCTCCTTTTTCCACCCCGGTGTGGTGTACCAGGCGGAGCCAGAAAAATAAAAAAGAACTAGCGATAAATAGAAAATGCTTGCGACAAACAGAGAGAAAAAAAAAAGCAGGGGGGATGAGCAAAGTGCAACCACCGAATAAGGTGCGCAGGAAAAGAAGAGGAAAAGAAACAAGGCACGGTCCGCTACTACAGCGATGCGAGTTCACGCTGTGCGCCCTATACATTCGACGGGGAACGCTTTGCTACACGCGTGCACCGACAAAATGGATAATGGATCCGCAGAAGAACAACGCTCCGGTTGCACGCGCGAATACTTCGACAAATCGTCACTTCCCCGCCTTCGCCCCCTCCCCCCCCCCCCTTTTTTTTTTTTTTCTATCGCCGAAAGCTGCGTGCAACTCGGCGATATCGCAAGGTAAACGGTGAAGCCACCGCGAGCAGCGCCGCGCAATGAAGGCGCGCACTGTCATAGAAGCAGTCTTGCAGCTTCCAAGGTGCCCTGGAGCAAAAGTTTTCGCGAAACACAGAAGAGGAGAAGAACATGCACATGGACGGCGATGCACAATAGCTGCACCGCTTTGAAACGTCCGTTCATACATTTGCAAAGCGGTCACAAACGCTTAAGTCACGAGAATCGAAACAAACAAAAAACGCATCCGATTTAGCGAATTAGCTATACAAATGCGAGATATACGCGCTAGTACGACGTCTTTCATTTCGCTTTCGTTTCTAGGCTATCTCTCACAAAGAAGGAAGAAGTAATTTGGCGAAAACTGCAGACGGGCACCTTCCCAAACCCGTATATCCTACAGAAATGACATCCTGAGGTACTCTCTTCCAAATCTAAAAACTGGGAAGTTTTTACCCCAAATCACGTGCTCTAGGCTTGCCCAGCGCTAAACGGGATACATGGAAATAAAGAGTCATGGGAATCTTCCCTTACAGCCAGGAAGCCAATTGATTCCGGCCGACGCCTAATAGACGGTGAAAGGGGGAGCTGCGTCTCACCTGATCATCCATATTCTCTGACGGGTGCAAATAAAGTGCTTTCTCTCTCTCTGGGCTATATAGGTTTCAAATTCAGGCACGAAGATCGACGGAATCGATGACTGGGCCCCATGGTGGTAGCTCACTAGAAAACTCTGGGATCGCGTAAGGCACGTTAAAAAATGCAACTGCGGTGTCATGGTCTCATCGCGAACGGACGGAAGTTGACGACGACATGCAAAAGCACAGCGCGAGTGTATTACAGCTAAAAGCGCGAATGTTGGGCTACGGCAATGGCGCAGTGTTCTAATGCAGTGGCCAGCGAAGTTTATGCACGCGACGCCGCGGGATAGGAGCCCAGCCTCGGAGGTCAGAGGAACAGGCGTGTAGTCAAAAAACGGCCTTTCCACGGAGTGGAAGTCCTAGATCTAAGGCTCCAAATATTAGGGGACGCTTAATAATTATAAGCTTAGATAATACGTCCGCGTTAAAGTCTGAGGTCCGCTCAGACTGTATTCTCGTCCTCCGTCACTGTTGCTCGCCGCAGCATACGCTGCATTCAGAGACGTATACCTCCGTCGTCGCCCTCTCCACTCGCGGGGATTTCCCACTGCGGTAGACACACGCTGCGCAGACTCGAGGTTCAATTTCAACCTCATACGCGGGATACGCGTGCGCAGAACCACGCACAGGCGCCGTCTGTCGCCGAACCCGCCACCGCACCCGGCCATGTCACGTGATCAGTATAACTGCTAGCTCATCTACGTTATGTGTTCTCATGATGCCCACACACTGTCGACCTATCAGCTAATTTTATGGCAAAACGACAACGCCAAACGGCGCGCATTTTTCTCTGAAGTGGCTTTCTGAAAAAAAAAAAAAAAAAAAACGAGAGAGACAGAGAGGGGAACTTTTATTAGGAGAACCACCAGCACGAAGTGACACACGCTTTGAATTTCGCCCATAGCACTCCACCCTTCCCACCCGTTCGAGTGGCGCGTACCTGTCACCATAAGTTCCCAGAACCCAATTTTTGCGACGTCATTTCATTTCTCATCATGCCAAGCGCGTCGCACTCGGTGTGACATTGAACCGTGAAACTCGCAAATTCAAAACTGAGGGCACACGTCCAGCTACGCGCGAAGACAGCTCCGAATATGAGTTTCTTGGGCTAATGTTGCGTTCCATAAACTTTTGACCGCGGCAAAACATATGAGCAAAGAGCACCCATGGAGCAGCGGCGGCATGGCACGAGGCGGGCGCACGAAGGCAGGAAAGAAGCGGGGCGGAAGGGGATGCCATCTGGCCGCCAGGTGCTCGCTTCGCGCCAGAGCTGCTGGCAGGGTGCGGGGCTCCGCCCGCCTGGATTCCTCGGGGCGAGGGAACCGGGAGGCCCACCCGCGGCTACGCAAGGCGTTTCACGGCTTCTTTCGGCAAGCTCCAGAGATCGATTCGGGAGAGCGTCGCGCAGCCGCGACACTACATCACGGAACAAGCTGCGATGCCAATGGATACGTGGACGAAACAACACACGACGACACGGCCTGTGGTGGAGCCAAGGATTGACTGCGCTTGAAGATTCTTATATCTCAAGGTGGCCCCGCGAACTGCTCTCGCAGTGCAGAGCTCTGCACACATTCCGCGTCAGCTTGCAGCAGTGCTGTGCAGTGTTGAGTTTGATCGGAACCCAGAGCACCCATATAAGCGCCCGGCAAGGTTTCCTACTTGCGCACGTATTTAACGAAAATCTCAGAGACCGCAAAAGGTCTTCGCCATTTAGAATCCCCGCAATAAATAAAACGAATGCCATCTCGAGAACATACAGTTGGAATCTCGCAAAGTTCCACCTTGGCACTACATAAAGGCATAATATGTCAAGTCTCTAATCCCGCACGGTAGAGTAGACGAGCTATAGACGGATACTACAGAAAAATTCTCGTGAACAATCCCCATGGATAAGCTAGCGTGCCAATGTAGGGTGTGGCAGATGAAAGGAGGTTCACCAATGCTTAATCAGATTACCCGCAACGTCACGAGGATTGGTCGATCCCATGGGCTGAAGGGCCTCCTTCGAGGCACGCCTGCCGCTGTTTTTCTTCGCGGGTTGGTTCATTGTCGGTGAAAAGTATTGTTTGTTTTTTTCCCCCGTTAAACCCACCCCTTTGTTCACCGCAAGCCGCTTTTCGGTGGCGGTGAAAAGCGGGACGCCCGTGTACTGTGCGATGTCAGTGCACGTTAAAGAACCCCAGGTGGAGAATATTACCCGAAGCACTTCACTAAGGTGTCCCTCCATAGCCTGAGACCCCTATAAAACCTTGTTCACTCTGGCGCCCATTCCGACAGCAGCAATGCTGCAGGACAAGAAAAAGGTTGCACTCATAAGCAAGAAGACCGACACAGCCGCCAGGAGCTTTCCATCTGGATTTCGGTATCACCTTATGGCGGCAAGATGTTTCGCCTGAAACACCGAAAGTGCAACAATGTATGCAGGTTACGGATTACGACATCATACAGCAAAAATATTTTGCACCTAGCCATGTTCATTGCTGCTGAGGGGCGTGGCAACCTGCATACAACCAATCAGAATAAACTGCGCTCACTGTATAGACTACAACGAAAAGAGCTAAATCCGAGAGAACGCCAGGCCTTTTAGACGACATATGCAAAAAGATGTCATGCCAGTGTGAAAGGACCCGGTGCTGGGCACTCACTGCACCGAAGTTCACGGCAGATTCTGCGTTGACTTCAGTCGATCCTTGTATCTGAATTGGCTACATTTTTAACGGCATCCTTACAATTCCAGGTTTACCAGGTTGCTTACACTACGGTTACATCGCATGAATGAAATGCGCCGTGTGGCGGGCAGACTCAGCAACAACAAAAAATCGCACGAAGTTTGGCTTTCGTTTTGTTTCTTTTTATAGGCGTGGTACAGACTGGTAAGGCATTAAGCTGCTCACCTATACTTGGAACAGCACGTGTTTCTACCACGGCCGTATTTTCTTCCTCAAAGAAGATACCGGCAAGCACCGGGTCAAGCTGCGCGCGAAACGGAGAATGCAGCAAGCGTCACGTGCTGTCGCATGTGGTTCGAAGACGTCATCGTCAGGCAGGTCTCCAAGGTTCAAAAACCGGTTGCGCGCCTTACAAGGGCATAAAAAGGGCCTAAAAACCGCCGCCACAGCTCCCGAGAATCCAAAAGATCTCGCAGGCTGACTCTTCCCATTTCTTCCTGACGGCCCCAAAGAAACACATGACAAAGAACCACCTGCATACACCAGCAGCGGCAGCACGGGCCATAGCTGTGTCCCGTCCGCGCCTATGAAAGAAAGCAGTTTCGCAAGTCGAGTCGGCAAGCTCGACCACCGGCGATGCGGCCTTCTCTGTTCTGAGAATGAAGGGATGACTGGAGAGATGCGTGCCGCTCCACAGAAGCGTGAAGAACGCTAAAGGAAAAAAGAAGAGAAGGAAGGAAGGAAAGAAAGAAACGACATATATATAAGAAGGGTGGGGCGGGGCGAGTTGGAAACTATACGTTTACCCTTTGCTTGCATTCCTACCCCGGAAGGAAAATAAGCAGCATCAAATGGAATAATAAGATGCGCCTCTTTCGTGCGCGCTCTCTTGCCACGGCCGTTAGAAGCCGTCCCCGAAAGAAATAAACTTCATTACCCGAACATTTAAACAGAGCAATGCTACCGACACCCCTATATTTCAGGCGTGTCAAAGGCAGTCATAGAAGGTGCGAAATGAACACACATCCTCATACACAGATATATAAATAAGGAAATAAGAACTGTTGCATCACCTAGCTGCTGAAGCAGCACGGTATACTTATGCCCGTGGTTTTGCAAACAATTCTCTTGCAGCGGGCTACCTGCATCACTGCCTTTTCTGCGAAAAATTTGCAGAGGAGTGTGCTCTTCGTGATACCGCGAAAATTTTGCTTGAGTTATAAGGTGGTAGCAGGTCTGGAATTTCTGGTCTAATGGCTTCAGTGTTACTTGAAAAGCTTTTCTCTGTCACGACTTTTCAGAACACGACAGTAGAAAATAGGAGCCGGTACCTGGGGTGCCGGGCTAGCTCAAAGAGAACGGACGGAGAAGCGGGAAGGCTTCCAAGAAACGATGGTCCGCACCTGGAAACCTCAAGACGACCCTGACTGGGCCGAAGCTGCATGGCGGTCTTCTCTTTCCCTGTCCCTTCGAGACGCGCTATCTGCTCCCTTTTTCCCCATTTCATGCGTTTCTCTTGTTTCCAGTGCTGTCCCACTTTTGTAAATAAACAGTGTATACGCCGCGGTCCCTTCGAGACGTGCTCTCTGCTCCCTTTTTCCCCATTCTCTCATTTCATGCGTTTCTCTTGTTTCCACTGCTGTCCCACTTTTGTAAATAAACAGCCTCAAATCAGAACCCATCGTATGCGCGTCGTTTCTTTTGAGGATCCTGCGTGCGCGGCACCACCGCTAGAACTAGTCCACGCGCAGTAAAACGCTGTACTGAGGGAAACTGTTGTAGGGAAACTTTGTACAGAGCAACCTGAGCTGCGGCGGCTGAATTAAATGGGAAACGTGTCGACGCGGTGAGAGAAAAAAAAAAGGGGGAGCGATAGGGAGCAAGGACAGTGTCACGCGCTCGGTAATCACCGGAGGCCATCACCGAGACATGGCAAAAAAGGGGCGTGGTCGTTTGGTGCCCGGCGTAGCTGGTAAGCAAACGTGGACAATAAGACGAAGACGTGTTGATTAGAAACAAGAAGAAGACGTTTATAGGTTCAGAATCAGAAATACAAAAAACATTTAGTAGACCGCAATTAACATTCTAAAATGCAATGACACGAGTGAAGAAAACAATCGAATTAAACACTACGAATTACCTACACATAGAGTTTCATAACATGCTTTTTCAGGATGAAATAACAGTCCAAGTAATAGCAAAGGAAAGTAAGTTCAAAGCGGGGTAGAACATACAGTTGACCGAGGAACGCGGCGGCAGTCCATAGCCGTGTTTACATGAATGCGACCACTAGCGCATCGCGTCACACCAGGTTCCTAGCGCATCGCGTTCATGTAAACAGGGGTAATGCGCTAGAATAGGACAAGATGACGGCGTCCGGCGAAGCGGCGGCCACTCGCCTTACTGCTAATTTGTCATTGCCGCTCCATGCTTCGCGTTCGCTGGAAACGAATGGTGAACGAAGCTTTTTGTTTGTCTAAAAATGCCCGCACCACGCAATTCTGACGACAAAACGCCTCAAATTTTAAGATAGCTCCGGGAATTGGATTGCTGTTAGGCTTAGCGAGGTTGTTGGGCGCCATGAACAAAAAGCGCAGGAATTCAAATAGCTTCGGGTTGGATAAACAAAGGCGGCGAAGTATATCATTTCTCTTCATAAGTGGTTTTTATTTATTACAGCTGTTCTCTTACTTTGGTACAAATAAAATAAATATTAAATCAAATGTGAAAAAGTTTACAACCTGGTGCCACCGTTGTTTCAATATGCGAACCGCGTTCCGCCACTACAGCGCTAGGGATGATGCGCTACATGTAAACGCTGGCGCATCGCATAACCTTGAGGCGCCGCGAAATGCGATGCGATGCGCTACTGTCGCCTTCATGTAAACACGGGTCACAACTGGGACGACGC
Organism: Amblyomma maculatum; assembly: GCF_055883805.1. Classification (NCBI taxonomy): domain Eukaryota; kingdom Metazoa; phylum Arthropoda; class Arachnida; order Ixodida; family Ixodidae; genus Amblyomma; species Amblyomma maculatum. Next base: position 209,059,532 of record NC_139346.1, read on the forward strand.
AAACGGGCGGCCCTCAAAGGCGATGATCCTTCCGAGGCAGCTTGCGGTTCGTAGATGCGATGCCGGCGGCGGCGGTTAGGGAATCCCAGGGAGTACGCGGTAGCTCGGGTTTGCTTCCGAGGAGCGGACTGGGCGGACTGACTTTGGGGCATCGGCGGCTCCTTTTTAAACCTTCGGGAGCTAGGAAGGGACACTCGTGGACGATGCCTTGTGCTCAATGTCGGAATCCGAAACAAAACGCACTTAGAGCGCACAAAGTAGTACACTCACAGAGGAAGGCTCACGTAGACACACCACACGTTAGCACTACATGGCAGCCATCTTAGGTAAAAAAAAAATAATAACACAACAAAAACAACAGTCACGTACGCCACAGCTTCGGTTCTTCTGGGGGTCACATTGGCAGGAAAAAAAATACACGGATATGCAAAGAAGTTCTATACTTTGGACGTAGTAGGGTTGACTTTTGAGTGTGGAAAAAAAAAAAAAGACACAGACAAAACAAGCAGCACGTGCTCTCCCGCTAGAGCATGCAGACAGTTGGAGCTAACCAAGAGAAAGCTATACCGTTCTGAGGCAACGTGCACGTATGCGTTCTTGCACGCCCGACCGACGGTCACACATACAGGCCCCGTGAACATATGAGGTTTACAAAACAACAATTCCGCGGTTGCAATAAATTCAACGTGGGTAAATTAAAGGATGCCGGCCACTCTGTGACAAACATGGTAGTGGAGTACAAAACTATAATATTGCAATAAAATTTTTACAAGAGCACGACGCCCGCCAGCGACTGTGCATGCATGGCACTGCTAGTCACTGGCGGGCATCAACAGTTCGCAAAAACGTCCGCAGATGACTCACACGCGGGCGTAGAGCAAGCTCATCAGATGCCTCGGCATCCCTGCGCGCCTTTCCGGCGATAGCCAACATGAGTGTCGCTGAGAGTGGGAAACAGAGTGGGGGAATACGCGCACATGTTATCTCTCCAATTCGCGTTTTCCTTTACCACACACCCTTCCCTTGCCTGCGTTTCGTTTCACATAGCTAAGAAGCCTAGTCACAACGCAAATAGCTGTAATAAACGTCTTCGTTGATGGGCTTCCTTCCACAACTCCCCCGATACAGTCTGGGCCAACATTCGCCTGTACAAGCTTGTGCATTCCTCACGAGGATCTCCTGGAACCATCCATCCTGTGGCCATCAACAGAGCGCATAGATGGATGAGAGGGCACTCATCCACGACAGGCCACAACAGCCACAGGCGGCGGTGAGCGCTAGAAAGTAACACCGAAAAAGTAACTGCAGAAAACAATGGTTACTTTTAGCAGGAAGGGAAGCGGCCGAGGAAAGTGCGAAGCATAGGCCTTTTGCCATAAAACCGTTTACGACGTCCGAGCCAAACTGTGCGCTCCGGCAATGGAAGGCAGCGCCCTCCGTACGCGGGGCGTTATAAATGTTGCTCTTGGCCTCACCTTTTCGAGAAACCCGTGTTTCAGCAGGCGCATAAGCAATGATGAGCGATGCAACGTCTTTCTAACGAACGCAAATTACGAGCGGGTCTTCTGAATGAGACAAGTACGACCGGATAACGAAATGGAGTCGTTCTTGAACTGAACGAGTCAACATGTGAAACGAATGTTAAAGGAAATCCCCATAGCCGTTACTGTGTCCCTTTTTTAAGGCGCAATATGGAGGCAACGGTAAACATGTCTTCTGAAGGAAGATGCAGTTCCTTCTTTCTTTTTTATGTATGCTGATCGATGTGCTTACCGTAACATCAGAGCACAAGTGCGCCGCGTTGCTTCGCCACTAAAACCTATACCAATGAAAATACATTTGTCCTGTATCGCTTGGATAAGATTAATGTAACTTGGATTGATTTCGCAAGTGTTTATTTATTTATTTTAAGCGCACTCATTTTTCTTTTTCATCTAAAAATTGTAAAGGGTTCTCCGAACTCACTCACACCATTCGCGATTCCAACCTCCCCGTCTTCCGCTTCTGACAACAGAGCCGCACATATACCGGGTGTCCCAGCTAACTTGAACCAAGGGTTAGAAAGTAATATATTTGAGGTAGGTCAGTGACTAGCGCATTTGTGCGCCGCGATTGTGGTGCTCTCAGTCGTGGTTTGAGCGAACGAAATCAGCTGCGGCCGCGACCCGATGGTCCCGTTGCAGCGGCAGGCAGAAATGTTGGCGATGGTTCGAGCGAGCTGGAGCTCGCCCGTCGCCTCCGCGATTTTGGCCAGACCTGCGCACCGCAGCAGCCTACATCACGACAGCCGGATGACGATAAAGAACCGGCAACTGAAGGGGCAGCGCTAATTTTAGTCGAGTCACATGATGTCATCTCGCCCCTTTATCCGACCCTTTATGCACAGATTCAGTGGCTGATACCTTATCGCTCATTCGTTTGTCGTGGCGTTCCCTGATGGGAGAGAAGCAGGCCTTGTTAGAATCTCGGTGGTGTCGGCTCGCCGCTGTCGCTGCTACTGCACCGTCACGTGGGCCGGCTGTCTGACGCGGGGGAAGAAGCCATCGCAGACATATCGGCCTGTCGCTTTAACGGGGCTAAGAAGACACGGCCGCAGCTAATTTCGTTCGCTCAAACCACGACTGAGAGCACCACAATCGCGGCGCACAAATGCACTAGTCACGTGGAATTATTTGTATTTCGCGGGCTTTCTTCCGAGCCCGGAAAAAAAGATACACGTGAGACTTTCTTTATCGCAATTAATGAAATGGGGGTTTCTGAAGGTGTTCTACAACTTTCCAATTCACATTTTTGGTCTATTGTCGATATTTTATAAATTAGAGAAATTAACATAATTAGCTAATTAAGTATTTGCAAAACAAAAAATTGCCTGTAGTGCGCAAGGAGGCTGGTAGTTGTATGCAATTGGTTTCACTGACCTACCTCAAACATATTATTTTGTACCCCTTGGTTCAAGTTAGCTGGGACACCCGGTATATGATGGCACACGAGTCACACGGGTGTTGAAAGTGGCATTTCCTCGACCATCTCTCCGTTCATGTAAGCAAGTCGCGACGCTCGACATCCTAGAGCGCCATTTTACGTGGTCGGTGTGCTTCAGACCCTGTTTTCATTTGGAGGGGGAGAGGGAGTGAAATACAGCGGCCGTGGAAATACACAGCGAACTAGTTCGTACGCTCGTAAGACAATGGGGACATACGCAGTCCGTA
>NC_139346.1:209067740-209075240 GCF_055883805.1 Amblyomma maculatum
TCTTTGCACGCAGACGCGGGTACGCTGAGTGCGGCGATGTGCCAGTTCAGTTGGCGTTTTCCCGCCACCGTGGTCGCATCTTGCACTGTGAACGAAGCACCGTATGTAGGTTTTTCGCTGGTGATTATCACGAAGATCGTTTTGTTCAAAGTGGAGCGCGAACGTACGAATTTAAGTCTTCGGAGGACTACGCTCTTGGGCGGCAGCTTCTGCGCAAGGAGGACGTGTTTAAGAAGTTCAACAGTCCCAGGCGTTTTGGATTCTAGGCGAAAAGCCGGCGCGGGCGGAGGGAGCGTCTGCACTTTGGTGAGTGTTTTACTTTTTCCTATTCGTGTTTGTGCCAGTCTTGTACTGTGTGTGCTACAAGGTGAAGCCCGCATGTAAATATTTCTAGCAGACAAACCAGCCTCGTCGCAAAAAAAGGAGGGGGAGAGAGAGAGAGAGAACGAGGCTTGTCTCTACGCGGACGCTGGAGCCGATGGAACGCCAGCTGGAATGGCGACATTTTCTTTCTTTTTTTTAACCGGTGACCGTTTTTGACGGATTGTTCGGCACAGTGCTGTACTCTTTCGATACGCTACTCGCGCTGAGACGGACACATTATCGAGATCATAATATGCCTCTGTCACACATTGTGGATTATTGAATCTGTGCAGCTCCGCCATTTTTGCAGTGTTTGTTTTTGTTTCCACTCATTTTAGTGCCTATAGTTGGTAATTTTGCTTCAAGTTTTCTGGGTAGTAATGCTTGTGACCTGCGCTTTGCTATTTATATTCACAATGGGATCTTTGACGGCAGCATATATTGTTTATTAGGGAGAAATGAACGATGTGGTAGTGCTGCCGAGCTGTGGAGGCGGCGGTCGATGCCGTCTAAGCAGTGAAAGACAGTGACAACTCATTTTAGACAAGAAATTTCTTGAGCTATGACGTGGAGCAGCGCACAAATGCCTTTGCTTTATTTTTAGGTTAGTATATACCGCAACTTAATTATGATTTATATTGTTTATTTCAGCATCACATGCGAGGAGTTCCCGGACGTATCAGCGTTTTACGCAAAGAACAGCCTGGCGTCATACCTTGCACATGAATTGAAATAAAGCAAATAAACAGCCCAGCTCATGTTATGGGTTCACCAAAGATGCATATTTTTTCTTTCTCATTAACGCGCATTTTTTATTCTGTGTTCCCTTTCCGCTGCGGATTAACAGAAAATGCTGCGTGATCAACGGTTAGCCAGGAGCAGGCACGAGGTGGTTTACATTAATGCAAAAGTAGCACAGCACACATCCTTGCTGCGGTCAGTCAACACATTCTATGTTCTGCTCGACCAATCAACAATTTAGTCAGTTTAGTGTAGGTTAATGAGTGAGTAAGTATAATGGGGCTTAAAAGATCAAGATCTGTTTTGTCCTTTTATGCCTCACTATGCTTATCATTAACCAGCACTGATCAGACAGGATTGTTGATTGGTCGGGCAGAACATAGAATGTGGTGACTTATCGCAGCTAGGAGATGTACTGTACTACTTTTGCATTAATGAAAATCACCCCGTGTCTGCTCCTGGCAAACCGATGGTCGTGTACTATTTTCTGTTGTTCAGGAGTGGAAAGGTAGCAGAAAATCAAAAAGCGTCACTTGCAGAGTTTCTGAAGCATTTGAGCCTGAAATCAACAGAATTTCAGTTGCGCGAATTCCAAAAGCGCTCTTAAGAAACACATGGGCCACTATTTCATAAGCGCTCAACAAGAGGTCAACACTGCATCATCCAAAATGTTGTTGATTATCGACAGACTTTCAACAGCGTGTATTGACACAACGCTTTCGAATTTCTATAGAAACCCTACATGCATTTTTGTAAGGGATGCTTGTTCTAGCAAGTATCAATAATAATTTTTGCAGTGGCCTAGCAACTGTAGTTTTGCAAAGCGCGTACATTAAGCAACATTTCATTTTACACTTCGATAAAAATAAAGCAATCGTCTAAAATAACAGTACAGCTCTGATTAGTGACGAACGTTGCAACCATAATAACTGAAGTTTCAGTTTTTGTCGGTTATGGCTTAAATCTATAAACATCGAATACTATAAGTTGGCGCGTACATTGTTCATCACGAAATATGGGAATGGGGAGAAAGTGACTGTAGGATCGATTAATATTAGGAATTTGTTAGTGGCAAACGAGGCTGCTATTGCCCTAGCGTGGGTCAGTACCAAAGCCAAGATCATCTTGTCTGACAGTAAGGCAGCTGTTCACAACTTTTGTAAGGGGGCGGTCTCCGGTCAAGCCGCCAAATTACCCCTGAAGCAGAGAGGACTCCCTAATATGGGTGGGTTCCTGCTCATGAGAGTATTCCGGGGAATGAGGCTGCTCACAGACTCGCTCGAGAATTATACATCCGAGCTGCTCTGGAAGTGCCCCTGAGTGGGAATAAAGACCCTCGCATAACGTATAAAGAAAAACCGAAACACCTAGATTGAATAGGATAACATTCTCAGTTCCGGATAGGTCACTCACTCCAAAGGAGTGCAGGGCCCAGAGGAGGCTTCAGGTCAACAGATTCTTTTCGTACTCCTTACTACACGATGAAGACAGTGGGAGCCTGAGCTCTGCAGTAGCTTCCACAGAATGAGTTCGCAAAATCACATAATTTGGAGTGTCAGGACTCACCTGGGGCTAAATCACAAAGCATCCCAGACCTTGCCACCTGAGAAGAGCTGATCCGGAGCCACGACCCGGATCAGCAAAGGCTCATCAGCCGTCAGGCGGAGACAGCTTACTACAATACTCTCTCCGCGGTCTCCAGTGCTGAGAGCCGGCTGGGAGGCACCCCCTCTTAATTGCTCCACCCCGACCGTGAGGCTCCATGATGACGGAAATAAAGTTCATTCATTCATTCATTCATTCATTCATTCATTCATTCATTCATTCATTCATTCATTCATTCATTCATCAAGAAATAGGTGCGGATAGAGAGCCAATATTTAGACTGTGGCATACGCAGGAATCATGCTTTGCCTGAGTCTCGGAACATTTGATGATCTCTGAAAACAAGTGAATTCATAAAAGAATGGCCTCGTTCGCAATTTTTTTTGTGATTGTGTTAGGTGGCCGGGTAATGACCGCTAGACAATCCTAAAGGATATTAATTGATATTTCTGTTCCTTCTAGCTTGTTGGTTGCACCTGCATTTTTTTACCAACGCTAACAAATGTTTTTTCGTATTCTGCAGATATATGCCTGAGTACATGCAGCAAGTCGCTGCCAGCGGCCGGTCCGCTGTGAATGTTTGGGGCGCTGTGACCGCCGAAGGCCTGGGACCCCTGGTTCGTCTAGAGAGCCGATTCAATGGTGAGGCCTACTGCTCAATCCTGGACGATGTGCTCTTCCCGTACCTTCTAGGAGGACCATTTCCGGACAGCGACTTCATTCTGCAGCGTGATAACTCCCCAATACACAAATCGAAAAAAGTCGCTGCATTTCTTGAGCTCCGCGACATCGCAGTGTTGGAATGGCCTGCTCAGTCCCCTGACCTAAATGTTATAGAGAATGTTTGGGGCGTAATGAAGAGCGCTATGACCGGCCGACAGCTGCACGGCCTCTCACCGGACGTACTATGGATTGTTGTCCAAGAGGAGTGGGAGCGGCTAAGGTCCAATGCGAGCCTTTGTGGGTCCCTATACAGGTCCCTCAAGAAAAGGATGAAAGCCGTCATAAACGCAGGTGGCGAACCGACCAGCTACTGACCTTGGCCATGGAACTCGTTTAAGAGCAGCACATAGGAGAAAATAAAACTCCACGCAAGAGCAAACCCTGAACAGACTCGGTGGATCATGAATTTTATTTCCTACAATCAGTTTTGCGTTCTCAATTAGATGCGTTACCTTGATGTCAAACTTTTTTTGTCCATGAAAGGATACCTGATGTGTGGGGTTGTAGAAAGGAAAGACGGTCATTTAATGTGCTATATCCGTGCATGCTAAGTATCACCGGGGTCGAAATGATTCAGATCCCTCTACTACGTCGACGTCTCCCATAGCGTGAGTGTCTTTTGGGCATTTAACAGCATAAAGTAATCCAGAATAGAGCTGAGGAATTTGAAACACCTGCATTTAACCGAGTACGCTGCACTGGGAACACGCGCTGCTGAGTGGCCGCATGCGGAACCAACAACGCGATGCAGTCAGTAAAATGCGACATTGCCAACTCGGTGCGTCTGGGCGCTGTCAGCACACAGTGTAGGTGCGCTTCCCAGCAAAGCAAGCACGGCGCGCTTCCGTGCTGTAGCAGACGACACGAAGCACCGCCTCCAGTCTGCTGTGCGCATGCGCCACATTGTTTCGATGCGCGACCGCGCCGGATGGGCTGACGCTCCGCGGAGCGCGGGCACGCTTCGCCGTGTTCGCACATATTTTGAAGGACCCTGTACAATAAGTGCCCTGAATGGTTCGATTACGTTCCCTTAGGCAGGTTATAGGAAACTTGACAAGAAATTCGACCTAAATTCGATTTTTTTTTTAGTCCAGAACCTGTTGAAATACTGTAATTGCTTTTAAGAAGTATTTGTGACTTGTTTTTGAATTCATATTGTCCAGCTGTAAAGGCCATTTTTTGGCTGGGCAGGCGGACAAAGGAGGCTGAAAACGTAGCCGTGAAATGCATTCCTGACTAAAAAAAAAAAAAAAAAAAGGAACCAATCTAAGGAACAAACTAAGTTGACGGTGTGCGAGACGGCGATAACCCATTACCTCGGCGGCTTGCAAACTTAACAGCACAGGAACGATTCACGCTGCAAAGACAAGAAATCATTCCGCACCTCGGATGCTGATTCAAAAGACTGGCGAAAGTGAGATCTAAAACCCGCTAGGCGACAGTAAAGTGCAAGGTGCCTAACTTCGACCTCCCGGTGTTCTTTCACGCACGCACTGACGTCGGGTATCGTGTACATTTTGCGCCTGGCTGTTTCGTAAATTGTGTGCCGGGTCTGACCGCACGGGCGACTACAGCTCCAGCACCCAAGATGAGCTTCAGATGCGGCCAGCTGCGTGTGGCCAGCGAGCAGGTACACGGCAGCTCGATCGCACAGCTGTCAGAAACAGAAAGCGGCAGGTTTACTGCGCGGCGGAGCGAGCACGAGCTGGCCTTCGAGCTATCGGTGATGCTCCCAGTGGTGCCACGCGAGGCGGGACAGCTGCTATGAGGCTGAGTCAGCGCTGGGGATACCATGCGGGTATGGGCAGTCACTCGCGCTTCCCCTCAAAGCCATATATCACACTGCCCGTCGCTTTTCCGCATGCCGACGCCATACGGTCGCTAGCAAAAGTCTATGGGACAGGAGTGCTCCGGCACTAATTCGCCGCAGCTCTCAAACTCCGGTCGTTGGTATTCATGCTGGCTGGCGGGTGGAACAGACGTGCACGTCTTTTTAGATTTGCAACGCATTCGAAACTAGTGTTGTGCTTGAGTAGAAATGAAATCTTTTCCGTCAACCCGCAACCAGTAAACATTAGGTGCCGATTGTACACAACGTTTGCACTCACGGCGCAACCATTCAACCAAACCCAATTTTTCGGCGCGCAGAGAACACTGATATTCTGACTAAAAAAAGATCGACTCTACAATGATTACGTAAAAAAAAAAAAAAAATGGTTTTAGAGGTTTAATGCCCCAGAGCGGATCAGGTTACGAGGTACGCCGTAGTGGTACTTTCCGGATAATTTCGACAACCTGAGGTTCCTTAACGTTCACTAACACCGTACAGCACATGGACGCATTTTGCCTTTCTCCTCCATCGAAATGGGGCCGCCATGGCCGGGATTAAACACGGGCCTTCCGGCTCAGTAGTCAAGCGCTCTAACCACTGAACCCCTGCGGCTGCTGTAACAATTAACAGACTCTCAGTATTTATACTGACAACTACACCAATTCCACCGTACACCCTATATGGCGTGGCACATTCGGCACCGTGTTCCCGGACAGGCCGCTCTTGATTTGGTTCAAAGATAAGCGACCAAACAAGACGCGCACCAAAACATGCTGCCATGAGCTGCACATATACATATAATGACCGCACACAAAGCTCGCGCAAGGCATGCGCGCTCGAACGACGGACCAAAGGTGTGCGACTCGCAACGTTAATAACAAAGGCACCTCGACGAGCATGCATGCGCAGCAGTCTCGCAGATCAGCGCCGGGCTTAGAGCCACCGCGCACATGCCGCGGGGCAGTCTCACGGTGTTTGAGGTCAGCCGCCTATAGCACATCTATAATTGCTACTCTCGCAGAACAGGAACGTTTTGTCCTTCTTTCCATCGATTTAATCGCCGTTTAAAATCTGCACATTTATTTTTATGCTGATCCGCCCGTACGACAACCCGGACAACCAAAGCGCAAAACAGGTTTGAGCCAAATGAGCCCCGGCAGGCTTTCTAATCTGGGACTTAGGTATATACGTATACACTGCGGTCTAAATTAACAGAGTCGGTATACAATGGAGCAGCCCGGCCCCGTCGCGGTGGCTCAGTGGTTAGGGCACTCGATTTCTGTGCCTAAGGATGCAGGAACGAACCTTTACAGCGGCGGCCGCTTTTTGATGGGGGCGATAAGTAAGGCGCTCGTGTGCTTGCGATGTCAGTGCACGTTAAAAAACCCCAGATGGTCGAAATTTCCAGAGCCCTCCACTCGTACCTCATAAAAGAGACGAAAAACGGTCAACCGACACGGTTGGCTATGTGTTAAAGTCAGCGCACGTGAAAAGAATCTCGAGCGGTCGCAATTAATCCGGAATGCACCCCAACAGCGTCCAACTCTGGCTGGCCCACGCCGGCCTCGGGATATATCGAAAGCACATGCTCGCTAAAGGTATGTAAGCATTCACAAGACTGAACGGTCTTAGAAAAACACGTAACGCGGCCGCCCCCGCGCCATCAACGGCTGGGCAGCCCCTGGTGCTGGATAAGCAACAAGGAAATCCAGGTCGGCAGGGACGAACGAGTTTCGCGCTTGCTTTGTGCAGCGGGCGTCCCGCTCTTCCTCGCCTACGCCATTCAACGCGCGCGGGCTCCCACCCGCGTTTCCTTTTCGCCGGCGATGTGGCCGCTTACTTTCTCCAAAACTACGCGTGTGTGTGCGTGTGGTTTGAAAGTGCCGGCACTTTCTCTGACGCCGCAAGGCTATCCGCAGCAGCACACCAAATCGAGAAAGGTCAGCAATGGAGGAAAAGCGCGAGGCGCTGAACAAATAATGCCAGGATTTGGTTGGCCGAAAATATTTCTATTCCCTCCATTCGAAGCGTTTGGTGTTTTTGTTTTTTTGTGTAGGACGTTGACCTTCTTCCGCAGTAACGTTTCTCCTGCAGCCCGTTCGAGAGAATCAAGCGCTACACGCTCACGATGAAAAGGCAAAGAAACTCACGAAGTCGGAGCCCTCATATAACGGGTAAAATTCCGCTAAACTGCGTTTCGCGCAAAGGGGGTGAAGGGTTCAAAGCCCCGATTTTTC
>NC_139346.1:209077740-209163270 GCF_055883805.1 Amblyomma maculatum
TATGTCATTTACAACGCCGGTTACACGCGGTTACTGCACGGGACAAGCCACAACTTCCGTTCCTTCTTTTCTTTTCTTCCGGGTAAAAATGATGGGTGGAAAGAGAACTGATAAGCAAGTAAATAAATAAAGGTCATATCGCAGGTCAGACATGTGGCTCACACGTAGGCATCACACAATAAGAGCACATCCAAAGGCAAAATTTCACCGGACACGAGAGAGATAAGCTATCTAAACCTGTTTTTTTTTCATCGGACCTTCTTTCTGTGTCGTTTTCTTCAGGACGCAATTCAGACGTTCACTCAGAGTACCGAGTATTTTATTTTTTCGGCATCATTGGCGGGCTGGTACGGCGTGAAATAATACGACATCAGCCATCCGCCGATTACGAAACCTACACATATAAGTTTGTATTTTTACTTTCATCGTGAAGGATATGACGCGATGGAGTTTGGCTAACGCGGTTTCCAAGCAGACTGCTTGGTTACCGCCATGGAGGAAGGAAACAACTTAGGAGAGGCCCTGACGTCACTTTTTTAAAGCTGGCGCGGCCGCGCCGCGAGCGGACGCTGCAGTGTCTCTCCTCTCCTTTACCCTCCGCATTTTCTTTCTCCGCGACGCTCACGTACCTCGGGACCTTAGCAACGCTGTAACGCTGTTGCTAGTGGTCCGAGTTTCCATAGCAACAGCGATGCCGTTGCTAATGGCCCGACTTGGCTAACCCTAAAATTTGACGTCACTTCCACCACACTATCTCCAATGCATTGGGAATGGCAAGGGCCTCTCCTTATAGTTGTTTCCTTCCTCCATGGTTTCCGCATTCAGCGTATCCTTGATCGCCGCCACTTAAATTTAAATAAACTTATTTCCTCAAATGCAACATTAATTTTATTTGCTGCGTCTGTGGGTGGCCACGCAGCGGGGTCCTAACGGATCATAGTATCCCTCGCGCTGTCATACAGGAGTAGATTGCCTCTTTTTTTTTTTCTGCATGGCGACCGTGATTTCTTGCTTCTCTTAACTCATGAACGTATCGGTATTAATTCACTAGGTCAAAGACCACAAAGCATTCGCTAGGTCCACATTTATACAGCTCGAACCAACGAGCTATCATGGCATGTGGAGAGCATGCCCGCCCCGCAAACCGGAGGTCCTGGGTTCGAATCTATGACGCCTGTTTTTCTACGACACGGTATTCTTACCGATTCCGCGTCAGAACACCCTACACGGAGTGCCCTTTGTCTTGATCATGCACGCGTCACGCGGAGGCATCGGGTTGCAGCACAGCTGAGCCGAGGCAGCAAGGCGCCCTCGTTTCGTTTCGGCGAAGGCCCAATATTTACGCGCCGGGGAAGCACCGCGAACAGGCATGCCGAGAAGAGGGGGAGGGGATTGGCTGCGCAGGAGGCAAAAAGCCGCACGACGTCGCTATACCGCGTTCGTTCATGTATTACAGCACGATTTCTTTAGCGAAACTTCATCCAAAAGCTGAGAGCATGCGGCGATGTGCAGTATATTTTAGCGCTTCGAACTAAGTGTGAAATGGGAGGGATATGGAATAGGTAATCATGGCGGCGCTATAACTGACTCCCCATGAATAATAGCGGAAACAAAACAAAATGATAAGCTCACTGTTTTTATGTGCCTCAGTAGAATGCACGTCGGCCAATTCTCTGAACTATAGCTGACACTCTAGCTCGCTTCTATCCCACAGTCTTAGCCGTCTTCATCGGGCACAGTATTCATCGCACACAACGGAACAGAGGGGCTTCCAGGAACGTTGCGATGCGAGCCGCGCTCGCTGAGGCCGTTCGGGACCCAACTGGACTCTTCGGCAACCCGGGATGTGCGCTCTATTGTTTTCTCAGGTATATATAGAGAACATTTCTTGTGTCTCATCCCTCATGCAATGCCCTTGAGGTATACGGAGAGGTAAATTGATATACAAAAGAGCGGAAAAATTAACTACAGACATTTCTCCGTAACTACTATAGACGTGTTGCGTAATTAATCCCCAAGCCCGCTGAACAGCATCAGATGCTGCGACGAACGAGTGCCTCTCTTACTGAGATCTTCTGCAGTGGCGCATTACCGCAGTTCGGCGATCAAACACCTCGTCGCCAGACGACCCCCTACTCGCCCGTCAGAACACCAGCGCCAGGCGGCGGGCACAGCGCTGTACGCGCGCAAACGCGGCACCGGTGCTCGGCTAATGGACGCCCACCGTCGTGCACCGAGCGAAGGAAAAAAGACGGCCGAGAAAGCGGCGACACAAAGGCATCGGAATGGGGCCGCCCATAGAGCACGCTTTCACTGTACGCCGCTAATGCTGCAGGCCACGCAAAAAGTCAGCGGCTGGACGCGAGACGTGTGTAAAACACACGCTGCTCGCAGCCTTGAGACAAAGGCCTGTGGATGGACGCCGACCGGAGGCGACGTTCAGGGCCGGTGTTTTCGCGATACGGAGTGCGGGCTCGCCGGGCAAGGGTGAATGAAAACACGCCGCGTCAAACGCGCACCTCACGTACACTACATGCTTCTAAGTGAAACTCCAAAAATTCTCCAAAAATCACTTTTTTTTTTTGTTCTATAGAAACCCGACGTTACAAACCCAATTAGGCAGGCGAATCTGTCGAAATGTTCAGCTAACTTCCCACCATACGCACCAGGCTCATCTCGCTCGGAAGATACGTGCATATAACAACGCAGACACGGCCATGCTTCCTATTCCGACAACATCATACTTCCCGTTACCACATATCTTCTCCGCGCATGCCACTCGACATGCCGACGCACCAATGTCAACTGACACTGGCAGAGCTACTCGAGAGTTCTTAATATGACCGTACTATCTGGAAACGTGCTAGTACACTAACCCCACGAAAGCGACAGTTTTTGTGTCTTTAATACGCATCTCCTCCCAAATGCTGCCACCTGCTTGTTCCACCACGTTGCGCGTGGCGAGGGTTGCGGCATAACGAACATCTAAACCATCGTGAGGAGCATCGAGGGAAGATTAAACAGCCAGGGGCGGTATACTGGGTGTTTTTATTAAAGGCCCAACATTTTAACACAAATATAACTAGATTTAGTTTAATTTTAGTCCTACGGCTATATTTGGGGCTGCGGTGGCCACTGGATAAGAGACAAACTGCTACAATTAGTTTGCTACTTACACCAAATACGTCGACTTTGTTTTTAATTTCCAATTTAGTGGGTATGTTGTATTTGCAGCTATAGCTCGTCCTCTAAATAGTAAAGCTGTGGAAAAAAAATCATAGCACAGCCCCTGTGACGTAGATAACTCCGTCCAGAGATTTCGCCACTTTGCTAGCATCACCTGAGAGCCGGACGGCGGTACGTTGTCAATTTTGTTTCAACTGCGGCCTCGCTGATAGCCGCCGCGCTCTTGCAGACCGGCCTCAAAGCGCGCATTGTCCTAGAGATATTACGCCCGATGCTCCGCTGGCGCTGTGCTATTGCATGAAATTGCCTAACATGCGTTGAGGTGCCGGCTAGTTGGTAATACGTTTTGGAATTTGATCTTCGTCCTCGTCCTTCGCGCTGTTATTTCAAAATTGCCTAACATGTTTGTTGGTTTTTTTAACGCCCGTTGCAATTTTTCTTTTTCAAAAAACCTTTTTCGCGGTATACTATTTGGAGGAGCTCCAATTCAGCAAATACAACATGCCCCCTAAAGTGAAAATCTAAAAGTTAATTACCGCATGCAGTTAACTACCTAACCTCCCCTAAAGTGAAAATGTAAAAGTTACTTACCATATACAGTTAATACCTAACTAATTGAATCTTTTTGCATCCTTTCTGGTGTCCACCGTCGCCCCGAATATAGGTCCAGGGCTAAAATTAACCTGAAGCCACTTACCTTTTCTTTTTTTAATATTTTGGACCTTCTAAATAAAGCAGCCGGTATATATACAGCGCACGTCGATTTTCACGCACACAGCTGGACCTTTCGGTAAGGCAAGCGCGTTGCGATGTTTTCCTCCACTGTGTCGTTCTTCCATCTCAGTCTTTTTACCTTCGGCATTTCACCGGACGCGTATTTGGGTTTGCTCGGTGCGGTGGCTCCGCAAGGGACAAAACGACAGAAGAGACGAAGAAAGCGGGCTGTTCCGACTAGCATCTACCGCCCCCAGGAGCCGAGCAGCCTAGCGATTAGCGGCGCATGCTTTTTTCAATGGGCGTCATGTTGGACGCGGCACTAGCTTGAGAAAGCCTATATTACTACTACTACTACTACTACTACTACTACTACTACTACTATTACTACTACTACTACTACTATTATTAGTAGTAGTAGTAATAGTAGTAGTAGTATAGGGGAAGACTCGTTTCACTAAGTTGGCACTGAATTGTCTGCAGGTAATGGCCAAATTAACTGGCTAAATATTATCTACACAGTTTTAATTATTAATAATAATAATTGGTTCACAGGAAGGGGAAGGCGCAGTATCTGTCACAATTGTGTCTGTGGACACCAAGGGATGAAGGTGTCCACAGACACAAGTGTGACAGATACTGCGCTTTTCTCTTCCTGTGAACTAATTATTATTATTGTTAATTAAAACTGAAGATAATATTTAGCCAGTTAATTCGGCCGTTAACTAGACAATTCAGTGTCAACTTCTTAAAACGCGTCTTCCTCTATACTATACTACTACTACTAATGATAATAAAAATAATACTATTGATAATAATTAGCAGACAAATAATATGTGTATTATTATTATTATTATTATTATTATTATTTAGTAGTAGTAGTAGTAGTAGTAGTAGTAGTAGTAGTAGTAGTAGTAGTAGTAGTAGTATTATAGGCTCTCTCAAGCTAGTGCCGCGTCCAACGTGACGCCCTTTGAAAAAAGCATGCGCCGCTAATCGCTAGGCTGCTCGGCTCCTGGGGGCGGTAGATGCTAGTCGGAACAGCCCGTTTTCTTCGTCTCTTCTGTTGCTTTGTCCCTTGCTGAGCCACCGTACCGAGCAAACCCAAATACGCTCACCGGACCCCCCTTCTACCTTTGTTCGCCTTCCGTTACTGCCTGCAAAAAAACCGTTGCTCTTGAAACTCGGCCATTTGTACACATAAATGCCGGCCGCTCTTCAGTACTTGGTCGAGTCCGGTGACTCCGGTCTTTCCACTTTTACTCCTTCAATTCCCAGCTGAATAGAGAAAACGCGCTGCGGCAGATCCATAATTGCCGTCAATAGCGCGCGTATGGGGTGCCATTTAAATCTCCATTCCCACATATGCTTCCTCCAACCGCGGTGCTGCGCTGCCTTCCTTGAAGAGCTCTTTGTATAAATTTAATTCACACTTACTTCCTTGCCCTTTATTTCTTTTTTTTTTCTTTCCCTGCAACACTAATGACACAGCTGGGTGATCCGAAGTTGCCTTGAGGAACATATCCTGCAGTCCTCCGTGCGGTCCCGTCGAGCATCCTGTGAAGGCTCCCTTTTGCTCGTGGCCCACAAACACCGGACGATCGAGCAGCTGAATTAGTACTATACGGTTCGGCATTCGGTCCGTCAACAACCGGAGAATGACGGGTCGCTATCGGGTCCTTCCACATAAGTAAGAGTTTTCTTCCACGGCGAATGCCTGCGAGGTGCACGTCAAGGAAGCGCAATGCGACTGCTACCTGGAGCTGCGGTGCGCGCACACGAGAGGACAAAGTTACCTCTCCAAGCCACTTCTCCACCGTTGTGGTTTTGCGGGCGTAATCTGAGGTTTGAAAACTCCGCGCGGAGTCGGCCGACAGGGTGATGCGTGGGAGGTTTTCACGCCAGACCGGTTGTTTCTTCTATTTTTCTTTTTTCCTCCGCCTTCCGCTCGATGTGGTCGACGTCGGGGAACAGCGTGACTTGCCTATCGATGGCAATCCGAACGCTGCAGAGCAATTCAGTGTCGCATCCGAGAGATAAGGCGGCAACAGCGCAGAGACACGCAAGCAAGTCACGCCGTAGCGCCACAGGCGAAAAGATGCTGCGGTAGAGGAGAGGGGGATAAAGAAAAGAAGAAAGGAACGCGCATACGCGGAACGTACAACAGAGACGACCTTGGCACGATAACGGAAAAAGTATGAATCAAGGCGGCCCCGTTGCGTCCACGCGAAGAGGCCGGGCCAACCTCGTGCCTCGCGCAGCACCGCAACAGAAAAGCGTCAAAACAGAACATAAAAAACTGGAGTAGATTCAGCGCTAAGCTGGTGATTACATAAGCACCATGGGAAGAACTATCAAACTGACGCGGTTTTGCTTGCTTCCATGTGTGTTTCCATCGGAAATGAGAGGACCATTACTATTTCACGAAGCGCCAATTTGCCTACTGTGTTGCCGTACGGACAAAGGCACAGTAACGAAAACCACGCAGAAATAAGAACGCGGTTAAAATAAAAACACTTCAAGCTACGACAGAAGAGCCCGGAAAGAAGAGACGGCAACTGTTAGCATACGCACAGACGAAAGAGTTCGCTTACCGGAATGAACCTGCTTGCGGCTGATGCATGACGCCATTGCGAAAGGAACGCGATGGAATGCGAAGAAACGAAGCTGGGCAGCAACGGGACGGGAGAGCGCACTGTACTATACACGTCCGCGGGACGTCGAGCACGCGACGCACTGTCCGCGAAAGTCACGGGAGGTCCCGACGTGCGATGCGTGCGCGCTGGCCCCGCTGCGTGGGACCGCAAAGATTCGCTATTTGTGGCCGATGCCGCAGCTTCCGACCACACTTCTATAAATGCGTGTCGCGTTTTCTCGGAGCGCAGCACGCGACGTGTAAGCGCCTGCATACGTTAGCCAAGAGTCACTTAAAGCACGTGGCACAGAGAAACGTCGAGGTGCGTAAAAAAAGAAAAAAAAAAAAAAGTAAATAAAGCTTATCTCGCGTTTCGAACAGCTCCTCCTCAAACAATCGTGTGCAAAGATGGGACGCGACCGCGATCTGAGGTCTCCTGGAGTATGGAGAACAAAAGAAAAAAAAAAGAAGAAAAAAAATCTGCCGTGGCGGCGCAGTCTTTTCATGGCGCTCGGCTGTGCAATACGCATCTGGACGGAGGCGAAAACAACACACTCATGAGCAACATGCTAATAATGGGTGGAAATTATTTCGGAGCTCTCCACTTTCTTTAGTCCTCTCTTTCACCCTTTCAGCGGAATTGAAAGAGCAGGAAGGGATAATCAGCACGAAACCGGACGATGGACCGACACAAAAGACTGCACAGATACGAGCGCTCACTCCTAACAATTTCTTTTTATCGAGAAAACGAATCGTGTGCATGAGACGCGTGTAATCCTGCAAAGCGCTGACCACCTGGGCAAAGCATTTTCAGGCTGTAACAATCTAACCAAACCAGTACGTGATGAATGCCCTATAGAAGCTTTAAAAAAAAAAAGGAAAAAAAAAGAAAAAGAAAACAGAAATCGAGGTTTTTTTTCTCTGTTCCCCTTTTGGCATTTGTCTCGCGCCTCGCACTGTTATATCCACGATAAATTGTTGCCAACGTGCTCAATGTTGAATGCTTCCTCCGGATTTGTTTAATTCTAGAAAATTTCTGTAAAGCAATCATGCCAGACTCCATTTTTTCCGACACTCATAGATTTTTTGTTTTCCCTCTAGACATCGATAAATCTGCCCTTGGCTGGCGGCCTCCCAGCAAAGCAAGTGCTCGCCTCTCCATGACGCACGCAGCGAATATTTCCGCGCGAGATAGCAAGGCAGACAAGGTATCCGCTACCGAAGCGGCACCATTGTGTTACGTGATAGCCGACAATACACACGACCGCACAGAAACAGAAGAAGTGAGTCAAGTGACACTGCCGATGGGAAGGTGTATCAAAGGGAACGAAACAGGAGTCAACATGCACCCGCTGTATTTCCATTCCATGCACAGAGGAAGGGGAAAGAAAATAAAAACATGACAAGAGAGCATGACGTCACAAAGCCGACCAGCAAAGAGCCGTCCGCCTGGCGGCTGAGGCCGCGAATAACCAACGTATAGTCGCCAGTCCTTAGTCGCGGAGGTTCCAGCCCCCGCTCCTCAGGCCTGCGTGCCAGGAGCGGGGAGTAGGACCCCTCCTAAATCGGTTGAAAATAAAGTTTTAATCAATCAATCAATCTTAGAAAACCGAAATCTCTTGAAGACATCTCCTTAGTATTTAGTTCTCTGGGGCTGCCGGAAACGGCCTGACATTCTGGGACCCGACCCTGGATAAAGTGACACGACAAGAGTCTTTTTTTTTTTTTTTTTCAGAGCAAAAACATTCGTACGTCACCATCGTTTTTTGTTTGCGTCGTCACTCTGACTGGCTAAGACGTTTCGTGGGGTCACAACAATGTGGCCTCGCAAGAATTTCCTAGACGGGTCTAAGTTCGCCAGCTAATAGACAGAGTGATGGAGACTATGACTGACCACGACCTCTTGTAGTGGTTTCAAAGCTTGAAAGAAATTATGGGGTACAATTAAGCTCCGACTTTAAGGTTATGACGCGACAGTCCACTTATAAAGCCCCGCTCTAACCAAGCCGTATGAACGTGCCTGCGAGACGTGACCCTCTTAAAAAAAAAGGTAGTAAAAAGTTAGTAACTGCCACTGTTACTACCTTTTCTTGTCAGTTACTACATTTGTACTACCCTGCGGGAAGCAAAGGGTAGTAAATAGGTAGTAACAGAAGCGGTTACTACCTTTCCACGATCGTTACTAACTTTATACTACCTCATGAAAGTAAAAGTAGTAAATGCGGCCGTTACTATGATTTATGCAGTAACAACCGTATACTACTCAGGTAACATATTTGACCGAAATATTCCATGATTATGAACTGCAATAATCTTGATAACATCGCTACCTGATGTAACAAATTTTCTTTAACGATGGAAAGCCGGTTTCATGAAATGTTACAAGCCGTAACGAAATATTGCCTGTGCTGCATGCTTTATCCAGACAGTGACCTGCAGCTACTCGCTGCACTGTCTACATGAGTCTCATAACATCACATGGTATAATTAAGCCACTTTACGAAATTATTTGGAAAATAAATGATTATACCTAGCCGTGTGAGGCTACCTCGCCGGCGGTCGAATAATGGACGTGAAATGCAGTGCAATTCCAGCTGGCCGAAATAAATTCAGAGAACGCTAAAATGGTCTTTTAGCCTACTTTAGATGTTAAACCCAGCATCACGAATTTCACGTACGTACATAAAATGGGTGTGTGTTAAATGCTATAAGGAACGCATATTTTTCTCGTTCAGTACTTCGAACTATACGTTGTCGATTACGAATTATGAACAGGACATGCCTTTTTTTTTAATTGCCTGCTAATTTGCAATTCATTTATGTGACTTCAAACCGGAATTGGGATTTTTAGTTGATATCACGTAATTAAATATTATTTTTAGCCCTGATACCGTAAAATAAATATGCAGATCGCACTGAAATATTTTTCATGACTTTTGAAACAAAAATCTGTTTAACAGCATGCAACAACTGGCAAATGTGCATCCTCGCATGCACTTAGGCAAGCATGCAGACTGCACTGGAAGTGCCGTCTGATCTGAGCATACAAACTTACTTTTTCTGCCAGCGTCTCCATTATTGGCATCTTGGCTACTATCTACAGCTGGAAATCAGGTACAGGCAGAAATAAAACACATTGCAATAAAATATATTATCTCCTCGTGCAAGAATCCTTTTATGACAACCCTGAAATTTGACCGTCGCGTTTTGGGAAATATTATGCATTATATATACAAAGTTTTCTAGTAAATGAATGCATACCACAACGGTAACATAAATAGCTGTCTACCTCTGTGGTTCACTTCGAACCACAACGTAGTGATGACAAAAAACGTAAAAAAATATCAGTCTTTATTATTGAGGTCACAAACACTGCAAAATATTTTTTTTTACAAAACAAATGCACGCATCCAACAGAGAATACTGCCAGGTTAACCTATGGCCATTATTTCTGGCTTAAGGATCAATTTATTTCCGAAATACAAATCAAGTACTTGGGGCGATGGTAGCTCTGTCGGCTGTACAAGCCTCTCTTCTGCTGTCGTGCAAACGAAATATGACGAGCAGTGTCGCTCAAATGCTATAGTTCTGAGCACATTCACTTGCATGAAGAGAGAGCCACAGTACAAATAGAGCCGTACAATTTGGCCAAAATGAGGCAGGTGGTTTTTCTCTAAGATTACCACATCGTGCACGCTGTATGTAGTGTTCATAACAGTGGCCGAAGAAACTCCCCACACAGGAACATCATCTAAAAAAGTTTCATATGTGAAGGAAGGTAATTCTTCCCATTTCAAAGGTTTCGCCTTTGCCGTCTTTATGCCACTGTCTAACTCAAATTCATGCAGCTGGAAGCTCTGCAGTAGCTGGTGTCGTCCTGCAATCGACTTAGAAATGTTCTTGAAATTTTTGTTCTTAGAGGCTATCGCTTTCACGTACTGGTGCTTTGCCTCAAAGCGCATGCACCAAAATTGCTTCAGTGGACCCAACTGTTCAATCAGCCGTGGGTAGTGCACCAGAAAATGAAGTTTTGGAGTCATCTTGCCGGGGTAAAGGGAAACAAAATCAGTTAGGAAAAACCTAATTTCATCCTGCAGATATGCAAGGTATTCACGTGGAATTTCGTCAGCAAATGTCATGTCGACAATGCTCCTGAGACGAAGATACACTTCCCAGTGTTCGTTCTGCTTCGGAACACTGTCGCCAAACATAACTGAAAAGAAATGAAATAGACACCACTTCTGTGATGCAGTGCCCTTATATGAGCCTTCACCAGCCACAAAGGATTTTTCAAGTGCCTCGGGCTTGTTTTTCTTGTCGTGTGGCCCAAATTCAAATGCACCGACTCTGTCGAGGTCTGAGTAGCACAGTACATTAGATCTGATGAGGCCTTGCAACACTTGTCTTAGAACATGAGTCATTGACCCCTCCAGCAAATCATGCATCAGATCAGGAGGAAGCTGTTGTGTTATATCAAAGTAGCTTACATTAGTTAAAGGCGAACCACATTTTACCCCATGAAGCGCTGTGCTTAGAGGTTTGTTTACCATGGCAAGTTCAACATGGTTTTTATGCAAATCGGCTTCGCGTACCCGCACATCCTTTTCATGAAAGATTGTATCGAGCTTTGAGTATGCCACCGTGCAAAAACGGCATGGATGCCCTCTATTGAAGCAACAGGTGAAGCCACCTAGCCTATTCATTGAAAGATTATCCCCGCAGAAGGCCACCAGAAAAGCTGTGATTTTCATAGTAGTATCACATTGTTTCACAGTGAAACCATTTGTGCCCAGAGTTGACAGTTCAGTCAGAATTGGCTTAAGAATTTCATCGATTCCATATTTGATAACCAGTTTGTACCGTGCAATGACTGCCAAATGTATAGCACTGAGCTGCGACCTGTAGCGAGCATGAATGTTTAACACACTGAAATAGACAACAAGGAGCTTGTGAACGCAGCGTTTTGATCCTAATGGGTTGACAATTTCCACCTCGTCTGAATACAACACAAGAAATAGTGTGTACTGGGACCCATTTTGCAAAATCGCGGAAAGCTTTTCATTGCACAGCCGGCCATCACAAAAGCTGCGCAGTAAAGATGAGTGTGGAGTCAAATCTTGATTCAGATGACTGCGAAAATTTTGAGAAATCATTAAGTTGTACAGAACACCAGTGATTGGAATGCACTGGAAAGTTTCTCTAACACCCAAAACATGCTCTTCAGGCTTTACGTAAGGAAGGTTTTCCTTAGCGAACTGCTCCCTCTTGTACTTGCTCACCACATCTTGAAAAATTTCGTCTAGGAAGTTGCAAGCTAGCAGGCTGTGCAATTCCTTTCTTATCTCGAGAGGCTGGATGTCTTGCTGAATCTTTGTGGCAAACAGGCGAAACAGGTCGAAAAAGGTCACTTTGAAGTGGTGAAAGATGTTCTCCACAGTCGAGTGCGGTAACTTGTGCACTTCTGTCATGCTGAAGAAAAGTAAACACAGCTGATGTTTCATTTGATCTTTGAAGTCAACTGTGGCGCTTAAAGGCGAAATACCGGCGCCTTGTTCCCCACCATCTGTACAGTCTGTGAGAAAGCTAGAATTAAGCAGCTCCGTTCGGCTTGAAGCTTCGTCTTCTGTCATGGTAAGACTCGTCAAATCATCCGATGGTACCTTAAGAAAACTTTGTTCCGGGATGGAAGCATTGTGAAGTTCGTCGAGGTCCATGTAGCTCCTGTGAGCTCGGTAGAGATGTCTCCGATACGATTCAAACACTTGGTACGTCTTAGCGCAGCCTTCCACACCACACATCACGGAAAAATTGTGGTCGTAGCGGTGGTCTCTGATGTGCCAGACCACTTTACAAAATCTCGTGGAAGAAAATGGGCAACGCGGGCACGAATGCAGCATCTCGGTGAATGCATGTACTGTCACACCACGAAGTCAGTCATTTGCTATGTACGGTACAGTTCGACGTATCTTATGCTACTTTCCGAAATCAACGCTTGCCAGCTGCAGAGCGGCGAAGGAAAGTAAAGCACAAAAGCACACAAACCACGTGCGCGCAGTGTCGCTGTCATTAAAACGAAGGTGACGACGCGCGTGAGCGGCACACTGCACAAGAAATGACGAGTGCCAACTACCACGCTGCGGGACCGATTTTCCCGCCACGCTTTTCCCCTCTCCTTCTGCCTCCGCCTCTGAACGTTAACCCTGAACTGGAGACGCGGGAACACGCCGGCGCAGCGCCCTTGTGAAAGCCCGCTCGCCGTGCCCAGTGCTTCGCAGGCGATCCTCAAACATCCTACTCTGGACTGTATTGTATATTATGACAGCTTTTTATTGTTATTTTAACCTATCCTGACCTTTCTTCCTGTGGCTCACCTCGTTGATTTCCCCTCCCTGTCCCTAGCTATCACTTTAATTCCGTTGTACCAGTTTAAGTGCTTTAGTTAGCAAGACAGAAGATACCGGGGCTGGCAAACTTCCTTATGCTGATATTTTAAATAAATAACCACGCACCACTACTACTGCAGAAATTTTTCGAACCTTTCGCCCCAGTGGTCCCCCTGGGTAAGGGGCCTGCAGTAGCCGCCCGCCGCACCTGATGATTTGCCATAAAAGAGCAATTGCTCTAATTGACATCCACCCAAGCGCAGCCATACGGCTACAATGGAAAGCTATGCAGCTTTCTCAGGAACAACCCCCCCCCCCCCCCCCCCTTTGTGTTGTGTGCCCTTTGTGTTGTGTGCGTTTCAGGCAAAAGTACACGTGAAAAGAATATGAGAGGGAGGAGAGTACGGGGAAGGAACATGGAGGGAAAAAAAGCGGCGCGGCTCGAGGTATCGACTAACTGCCGACGATGCGGCGCTCTGTCCAAAGGCCAGACCAGGCGCACCGTGGACTGAAGGCGGGCATCCGGCGTTGTTTTCCCACGCCTCGAGGCTGGATATCACGTACTCACTAGGACAGCGCGTACAGTCGTGAGCAAACGTGGTATACAACACTCGGCAGATGGCAGAGCTCCGGAAAACTGAATCGAAATGCCATCTAGCTTCAGCGTAAGGACAGCGACAGTGACACAGGCGTGTGAATCAAATGGGGCACTGCCATTATTGTCTCGATTTTACGTAGTGTTACATTTGGTGTCGCGTGCGCCTGAGTATCGCACCGCTGCCACCAGTTGTTACGTTTGGTG
Organism: Amblyomma maculatum; assembly: GCF_055883805.1. Taxonomy (NCBI): domain Eukaryota; kingdom Metazoa; phylum Arthropoda; class Arachnida; order Ixodida; family Ixodidae; genus Amblyomma; species Amblyomma maculatum. The sequence continues at coordinate 209,091,461 of NC_139346.1, forward strand.
GTCGCGTGCTCAACCCACCGCTGACGCCAGTTGTTAGGTTTGGGTCGCGAGCGCCGGGGTAGCGTACCGCTGCGGCGCGCGGCCTCTCGGTAGCGTTGGCCTGGCGGCTCCGTGGACGGCGGACGGCATCAAAGGTGCCAGCAAAGACGAGGCGTCTTTTAACGAAACAACCTTTACTGCAACATCATGAAGAAACGGGCAGTGAAGCTGACCCGGAGAGATTACAGACACTCTCACACAGCTGGTGTCTAACGTCGTATCAACGGCGCGTCAAAGTAGTCTCTGTCCCAGCGGAGTCGGCCGCTGCTTTTTATAGTTTTTCCAGTTCACAGGGAAAGGGTAAACCCTCACAGGAAAGGGAGAGCCAAACATGTTGGTTCACGACGAATGACTCAATCGCAGGTGTTCCGACCTCATCTCCTCCACTTCCTGCAGACAGGAGAGGGCGACGCACTTTCCCTCGAGCTCCAGGCTTGGCCAGCTTTTGCACACACACGCACGCACACACATTTGGCGCGTGGCAGGAACATGCTGAGACTTGTCGGCGGGAGGAAGCGTTGCGCGGCCGATGAACGGCGTCGAAATAGCCGATCCGCTCGCGGTTCTGCCTGTTGCTATGCGGTGGTCGCGTCAGCTGTCCCACTTCTCGGTGGAGAAACGTAACAGACTGCCCCGCCGGGGAAGGGAGATCCCGAAGGGCAGGGGACTGCATCCGCTGTCCGGAGGGATCGGGATGTTGCTGCTAGCCGGGATCATCCGACTCTGTTTCTCTTGAGCCAGTCAGCCTGAAGAATTCCTTGGCAAGTCCGGGTTTCCAAGGCACTCTGCAACTTGTCTTCAGGAGAGATTTCTGGCAACCCACAACGTCACAACCACGCTAAAGACTCAACCGGTCAGCCAGCAAGCACGGCACAAACTTCACTAAGTTTTGCCAGACTATTTCCCTCTTATGCCCCCATCAATATTAAAGGGCAGCTCAGCAGCACTTGGAACGCGTCCACAAATTTGAAAATCGCATTTTCAAAACAGCACTTCAAACAAAGATAATACAATACAAATGTTCAAAATCCTATGCCAGGAAGAAAAACACCAACAAGTGAAAATTGAGGCTTCTTCTCACATTATGGGCTTCGACTTAAGCCATCGGCGTTACCGTTGAGATCACCCTTTTCACTAAAGCTTCGGCTGTCCGTTTCACGGAACAACCGTACCTTCCTGTTTCGGCGCAAAGAAACATACCAGCACGAGTCACTCGCTTTTCTAAACAACCTATCCCTCTCCTTACGCTTTGCGCACCAGTCACGCATTTTCTGGGCACGGGCGCATTTCTGCCTTTGGGATAGTCGCTTTCTTTTGAGCGATAGCTTCCACTTGCTCCATTCTTTCTCGCGCCTGCCTTTCCGTTTTTTTCTACGGCAGCACTGAAACCCAGGCTTTCTGCTTTCTTTTTGCAACCGTTTCAGTTTTCTCTCCTTACGATGGCAGCATTCTTTCTCGCGCCTGGCCTTTCGCGTTTTTCGTCGGCAGCGCTGGAATACTAGCCTTCTGCTTCCTTTCTGCAATCGTTTGCGTTTGCTCTCCTTACGATGGCAGCATTCTTTCTCGCATCTGCCTTTCCGCGTTTTTCGGTGGCAGCACCGGAACACTCTAGTCCTACTTTCTTTCGGCGCGAGCTCTGGCAAGCTAGCGGTAACCGTTCTAGCAGTAACCGGAGCTAGTAGGGTACCGGTGTCGTCAAAGTGGTCAAAGTGCGGCGCCGCGTCTGATTCGCGGCCAGCAGCGCATGACTCACTTTCTGTCAAGTTCGAACAACAACCGCTAATGCCAGTCCCCAAGCTAGGCATTTCCTCTGGCGGCGCCGCGGCTGCATCGCTTGACTCACTTTCATTCAAATCCGAACAACCGCTCATGCCAGCCCTCAAGCTAGGCATTTCCTCTGGCGGCTCGCCACTCACGTTACACGGGTCCTCCGATGAGCCGCATCGCTCAGCGTTAACCGGCGCACGATCAAGCTCCTTCGACAGCTGGGGCGCTTCGGATTGCGTGAGGGTCATGTATGCCACGTCCGCGTTCGCACTGGGGTTGCTTTCGCGAATACAACCTAGCGTAGTATCAGGGCACGAACGATTCTGACTCTGCTCTGGTCGCTCGCTGTCGCCTTCGCAAGTCTCGCTCTCTACAGCGGACGCACACTCCTCGTCGGTCTGCCCTGGCTGATCACAACTCGCGGGCTGCGCAGTTTCCCTGATCGGCACTTCGTTTTTCTGCGTGCCCTGCTCTACGATGAAGCTGATTTCGGAAACCGAAATTCTGTCATTTCCTAGCTGGTTTCCTTCTCCGCCACGCTCTACACAAGCTTCTGCACTGAGAGGCGGTTCAGCTATTACCAGTTCCCCACTCTCATGTGATGGAACTGTATCTCCTACAGCTACTTGGGTCGGCATGCAGTTCACCTCGCTTAACGGCGTCACTTCGGACTTCTCGCCGATTAAGCCTGTGCTAACCGTCTCAGCTAGTGGCTCGACCAAGGTAACACGATGCTCTTCTGTTACAGCCTCGGTCGGCTCGCTACTGCGGTCACATTGCTCGGCCGCTTCCCCAAGCTGTTTCTCACAGTCCGATGCAAGTTCGATTTGCTCCGGAACTTCCGCACTGTCTAGCCATTCGCTTACAGCGGCTTTCAACTGATAGGCCAAATCAAAGTATGCCTCGTTACAATGTTTCTCGCTCTCATATCTCTTCCGAAGATCCTGAGGCGTTATCTGATATCGTATCAGCAATGACTCTTTTAGTTGATCGTAATTTTTCAAGCGGTCGCCAACCAATAGCTTGATTTCTTCCGACGCTTCAGCGGAGAGAAGAGCTACCAACTTCAGCGCCCAACTACCTCGCTCGAAGCGTTTACTTCTACAGACATTCTCGAAGTCTGCCAAATAACCTGCCATATCCTCGGCGATGAGGAACGGTGGCGTACCGTCTCGCGGTATCGAACCGTTACGCTGAATGGCACTGAAAGCGTCAAGCTTTTCCACGCTCATTCGATGTGCTGAAATCTCCAGCTGCATCAGTTTCCTTACGCGGGCGTCCTCTTTCTCGAAACGTTCCCTACGTTCACGCATCTCTTTCTCGTGACGTTCTCCACGTTCACGCATCTCTTTCTCGTGACGTTCACGTTCCTCTTTCTCGTGACGTTCTCTACGTTCACGTTCCTCTTGACGTTCGTCAATGATCTCAAGGCATTCCAAAAGCTCGTCATCTTCAGCTTCCAACTCAAGAATAGCCTTTAACACTTCTAGTTTTCTGAGTTTGTCTGACAAATTCAGACCCAACTCCTCCGCAAGCTCCAGCAATTTCGGTTTGCGCAACGACTTCAAATCCAAACCCATGGCTGTTCCGAATGCTGCCTTCTCTACTGCCCACAATTGCCTTGCTGCACTTAACCCAGCAACAACGACAACACAATTACCAGCTCTGTTCTCTACTTAACAAAAGCCTGGCAAACTCAGTAGAAGAAAGTCCCGCACTCACCAAACCTCGCAGCCAAGAATCCAACGCAGTCGTTCCGCTGCAGGCAACCAGTCATCACACAGGGCTCGTTGCACTGCTCCCGCCTTTCCGCTGAGCTGCTTTGATTCACGAGTCACGCCTCGGACATCTCCGCTCTTCCCACCAGATGTTGCACTTCGGTCAGGCCTGGCTCGTTTCACCGACCACGGTCACTGCTTGGTCGTCCTCGTCTCTCCGCTTTCCGCTGTTCACCAGTTGTTGGACGACGGTATCGCCTGGCTCGTCCCTCCAACCACGGTTACGGCTTGGTCGTCCCACCGATGCCTACCAGTTGTTACATTTGGTGTCGCGTGCGCCTGAGTATCGCACCGCTGCCACCAGTTGTTACGTTTGGTGGTCGCGTGCTCAACCCACCGCTGACGCCAGTTGTTAGGTTTGGGTCGCGAGCGCCGGGGTAGCGTACCGCTGCGGCGCGCGGCCTCTCGGTAGCGTTGGCCTGGCGGCTCCGTGGACGGCGGACGGCATCAAAGGTGCCAGCAAAGACGAGGCGTCTTTTAACGAAACAACCTTTACTGCAACATCATGAAGAAACGGGCAGTGAAGCTGACCCGGAGAGATTACAGACACTCTCACACAGCTGGTGTCTAACGTCGTATCAACGGCGCGTCAAAGTAGTCTCTGTCCCAGCGGAGTCGGCCGCTGCTTTTTATAGTTTTTCCAGTTCACAGGGAAAGGGTAAACCCTCACAGGAAAGGGAGAGCCAAACATGTTGGTTCACGACGAATGACTCAATCGCAGGTGTTCCGACCTCATCTCCTCCACTTCCTGCAGACAGGAGAGGGCGACGCACTTTCCCTCGAGCTCCAGGCTTGGCCAGCTTTTGCACACACACGCACGCACACACATTTGGCGCGTGGCAGGAACATGCTGAGACTTGTCGGCGGGAGGAAGCGTTGCGCGGCCGATGAACGGCGTCGAAATAGCCGATCCGCTCGCGGTTCTGCCTGTTGCTATGCGGTGGTCGCGTCAGCTGTCCCACTTCTCGGTGGAGAAACGTAACAGTAGCTGTTGCCAGATGAAGTTGGCATGCAGTTTTCTCGAGCTCCGCCACCGGCTGAGTGTTGTATACCACTTTTGCTCACGACTGTACTCATCGTCCGCAATTGCTCTAGCTCTATCATTTTCTACAAAGCCTCACCCTCCCCCTCACGTGTGCGTTCAGTCGCAGCTTGAAAAAGAACCAACCTGCTCCTGCTAAGGGCGTCGTTCGGGCCCCCTAAACTATCGTAAGATCTACTCTTGCAAACACAGACCTTACTGCCAGGTTTCACTGCAACAATAATTTAATCAGGGCTACGGCTGTTCCAGGCATGTTCCAAAAATGAAGGCGGCTCTTAATTTTTGTTAACGCTTTCAGTCGCCTTTCTCAATTTAACAATGAATTTGCCTTTTTTCAGAGAAAGAGGGTAAAAACCACATAAGCACCCTTTGGTACATTCAATTCCCCTTTTAAAGAATCTGGCCTTGCTAAAGGTGCTCTCCTCCTCATGATTATTATTTTTTTCTAAGCGCGTAGTAGTCAGATTGCCCATTCCACTGAGCAACAGCCATTTTTTCCCTTTCGGCGTTTTGAAAGTGGATGTGTGACTGGTCAGAGGAGCGAGAAAGGCACAGGAGAAAAACAAACAAGACAAAAGACTGCCGGCGAGATACTGCCAGCGGTGCAGGGAAAGGAGTCTGAACCAACTGAACTGCACAGACACAAAAAGAGGCGATGCGGTGGCGCGGCCGCCGATGAGAGTCGTCTAGCTCCGGCGCACAGGTTCCCGATGGGTATCGAGTTAATGCTGGTGTTTTCAGGGTACACGCACGTACACAGACCCGGTCCAATGTTAAAATGGTGTGGAGTCTCTGACTTAAACTAAGGGAAGTGTTTACAAACACTCCTTACAACCGAATAATGCGTTCTACGAGAAGATCACACTTACTATTCAGTGCATCAATGCGCGGCTTTTCGCCTCTTCACACAATAATAATGTGGTGATAAGTCTAGGACATCCTGCACATAATATGGAACTGCAAAGAGCAATTAGAGAAATATAAAGCTCGAGCACTCAGCCAAGCAGAGTTTGAGGCAGAGCTGGCCCACAATTGGTCGGCGAACCAGGTCGCACCGGCGCTTCGTGATGATTGTACGCGCATCTTGCGATGTAAGCAATCGTCGATTTCAGTTCACTGTAGTTAATTCTATACTCGATGACCATTTTCATTCGTTAAAATTCGCAATTTTTTTCCGCAATAAGCAAATTTGTACAAGAGAAAGCAGCGCTCAAGAAGGTGCACGAAAGCTGTGCCTCAGTGCGATGCAGACTAAAGCCCACAAACATTTACGTGCTGTTAAGATCGAAGGCTCAGCTCCATTCCAAGCGGCCGGATGTTCCACTCGGACGACGACGCGACGGCAGCGGCGGCGGCTCCGTGCACGCGGCTAGCTCCTTCATCGGTAAAACGCGTGTAAGACAACACTTCGGTAGTTCGCCGTGCGCCAGACAACCATTTCTACGCGACTGCCGGTCGGTGCCTTGATTCTCACGGCTTGGATCAAGGCCGGAGACTGATGATGAACACGTACGCCGTGATCGGATCAGCAAAGCTTGCGTGGGCGAGCTGTATGATTGTGCGGTGAGAACGCCGACTCGACGTCCGGTCGAGGAATTCCACTCGTGTTGTATTGCAAGCCAAGGTGGTGTTCTGCTGGACTCGCGTTCTCACGGTCGAGGCCTGGGACTGTGAATCCCGATGCGCCCGCAGGCGCCAAGTGAGATTTGCGGCTCGTGACAGCAAGAATTGCCACAACATACTCTCCGAGATCAGGTCGAACATGCGACTCCTCGACAGGTGTGCAAATAATTAAAAATAAAAATAAAATGTTGATAAATCTCATGTAATGTCTTCTCTGCCGTAAGCCTTTGCCCATTCCTCCAAACCTCACAAATATTTCGCAAGCCCGCGTATAGCGCACGAATTTGGGCGAAATTGTAGCGAAATGGGCGGCTCCGGACATCGGCGCCGCAAAGAGCAGCAAGTTTCCGCGGTGTGACACGGCGTTGCCTAACTGTCGAAGAAACAAGAAATTTCAGTGGCCACGATGCTGGAGAAAGCGGACTTCGTGAAGCTTATTAACATGATCAATGATGACATAAAAACGGCACGAAAGCGCTGTTGGCGGGTGGCGACGACATGTTTCTGATTAGTTCGTGACGGTGACGGTGATGGTGATGGTGGCTGTACCCTTTGCAACGGGTCGCCAGCGCCTTGCGACGCGGCGGAGCCAAAAATTTCTATATGGAAGAAAAAAAAAGGCACAAATAGACACAACCTAAACATTCTTTCTATAACTCAAGAAAAGGAGGTTGCCAGGTAAAGCACGACTCTCCATTTACGAAGTGTTCTGTTGGAGTGGTCTATGCTATTTTCTTAACGTGTGGAAAGCTTTATGTTGGCCAAACTGGCCGATGCATCAACGAGCGTTTGGGGGAACATGCATGAAATTTATCAGATTTAATGGGGCGATGTGACAGAGTCGCCAACACGAACACGCTGTTGACGGACCGAGTTGACCAACTCTTTCCGCAGTGTGACTCCGCCTTAAGAGCTCATGCAGCAGCATGAGGCCGCCACAACAACATAAGCGAGAAATCATTGCGCGCAAGAGAGAGAAGGGAGTGGCGTCAGAGGAGGTTGGCTTGCGGAGGCTGCGCGCTCTCTCTCCTAGTTCTTCTCTTCCTCCACACCTATTGTCTCGCCGTGGTTCACACGTTGGGAGGGAGCAACACGAGGTTGTTCGTTTGTGTGCCTAGCTCGTGTGCTACCGGGGATCAGTGGCATTTGCTTCGTTTAATTGCGGCAGTTTCCTCCACGCAATGTGTAAGATAGAGTGCTTGATAACTTGGAGAGGACGGAAGAAGGTGCTACATGTCGGTGGCGAGCGCAAGAAATCTGATGTGCTCAAGGCCATCATGGAGACTGATGTGCGAGACTCGGCGCAGTACGACCGAATTGAGGTATGTGTTTCTTTCTTTTTTCTGGAGTCTTGGTGGTGATAAGCATTTCAATGCCCGGGAATTTTCGCGCCCGCCATAGAGCAAGTATGCTTGCGGTCATAGTTGGTTTACTGGTTAAGAAGCGTATATGTATGTAGCCAGCGAGCTAAGCCTTTGGTTAGGCCCGTGCGAGCCATACTGCTGGCACTCGCCTCCATCTTTTTCGCCGCTTGTTATTCCGGTGCTTGCTTGGGCTTAACGTGAAAGTTAGAGAGGTGGTACGCATACTCTCGTTTTGCACAAACGTGCTTCGAGTTGTTTCTGATGTAACTGAATAGTGCCCTGCCATGATGACTCAGTGGTTATGGCGCTCGATGTCCAAGTATACTAGATCGAATCCGGGCTGCGGCAGGCGCTTTTCGATGGAGGCGAAAAACAAAGCGCCCGTGTGCTGTGCGATGTTAGTGCACGCTAATGAATCCCAGGTGGTAGAGGTTACTAGAACCTTCCACTCCGGCCCGAGTCTCTAAACACCATAAACCAAACCAAATAACACACGATAGCCATCGCAGGACTGGTACCACGCGGTTTCAGTCATTGCATAATGTTACGTAGCTGGGAGACAAGACGCGCTTTTTTTTTTTTAATTCGAAGACTTGCCATATGGCAATGGAATGGGGCTGTCTTTAACTTAAGTAAGTCGTGTAGATTATTTTCTTCTATAAACTCGGGAAAACTCCAACTCTTAATGTTGTCCATTAGCCATAGGTGTAGGTCTTGCTTCCTTGTAGCCGACAGTCCAACCTCTTGTAGGCGTCTTGTTCTTGATGGCTGCATTCCTGGGCACGTCCGTAAAATGTGGCGAAGATGCACCTCGGCGGACACTCAGGGCACGTGCTCAACATTGCATCTTTTTGAGAACCCCAGCGGCACGTCACCCACGGCGTAAGGGCCGTCTCAACCCTAATACTTGAATAGGTTTCAGTTCCAATATTTTGCAGTGTTTGGAGTTAGTGCAGAAATGCTTGCGAAGCTCTATAAACCCACAATATTGTGCCTGTTCTTTTTTTTAGCTATATGGCTTCCTATGTGCTGCTCTCTTTTGATGTCCATTAATTTTGAAACCTCGAAACAAAAACAGCAAAAATAGGTAAATTACATTTCTTCGCGACACCAGTTTTGCATTAGTTTCAAGTGAAAAGAACTTTTTTACTCTGCACCCCACAACTAAAGCAGTAGTTGTGACTGGTATAGTTTGAAATGGGTGGAAAATACAGGTGAAAGAAGCACTTTGCGTGCAACATTTGTTCTGAATCAAGCTCAAATGATTCTCTATTAAATGCAGTAGCAGTCTTCCCCAACTGTGGTATCTGTGTAGTAAGGCTGGCCGCAGTTTTTTGCCATTTGTGGAATCGAAGCAGTTACTGTTACTGACTGGCAAAAGAAAATAAAATTTGATTTGATTTGATTTGACTTGCAAATCAGTATATAATGTGAAGTAGAAACCATATCGTGGCGTCATATGGTCCATAGGGTCACGAAGAGTCGGACACGACTGAACGACTGAACTGAACTGAGAAACATTAGGCTTCTATTTATCTACCTTGATATATTTGAAACAGGAAGCAGGAATGTTTCATTGATTTATTATGGAATTAGAAATTAGTTATGTTTGCATTGTTTTTCTTATGTTTGTGGCTTCCGATTTATCCTCACACAATTATAGGTCTACCACTCCCGTTTTGAAGAATATGTGGAGGTTGCAGAGGACTACACATTTTGCGACGGGGATAAAATAAATCTTGTTGCCAAGAACAATGGCGCTTCAAGCATGGATGAGGAAAGCGTGCTGCCCGAAACTGGGTAAGTCAAAACTTTTGCTGAAACTATCACATGTTTGTAGTCAGGAGGCTTATATTGCTTCTATTTGAATACTATGTTTGTTTTCAGCACACCTTGTGAAACACCATTGCTGTTAGCTCCCGGATGCAGCCAGGTTAACCAGCAGCAGCAGCAGCAGCTTAATCGTCAAGAGTACGAGCTGCCAGCTATCCCATTAGACATCAAAGCAGAGATTGTAAGAATGAACGCAGGGGAAATATCAAGCCGCACGAAAAGTCGCATAGTCGCCTGGATCACAACACATTTGCTAACTGCTGATTTGTAAGTATTGTCTGGTCTTGTTGTGTGCCTGAATCCAGGAGCTGCTTCACCTGCATGGTGTTCACAGGTATCCTGGACGACTCTACGAGACAGCTGCTAAGGCCCTTGTATTGAAGTATCCGGTCCTCCGAGACACGATTGGCACTGGATATGTAAGTACTTGAAAAAGCCTTGCTTGCTAGTAGCAAATATTATCAGCATTCATACACCAGCACCATAATTCATGGAATGTGGGGCCCACATCTCGGTTGTCCACATACTAATTATTAACGCGAAAGCGTTACTTCGCTTTGTTCATAGATTTTTCTCCGCAGGCCGTGCCCGCAGACCGTGTCCGCAAAATTGTGTCCGCAGCAGTTGCGAGTAATTGAGACGTGGTAGAGGTATATGAGTAGTGCCATTCGATAGAGGCTGAAGTAATGTTGCTGCCGAAAAAATAATTAGGCCAGTAAGTTAATTAGGTAATTACAGGCAAAACACGCTAAATCGTGTCCGCAGCAGTTGTAATTGAGAAGTTGTAGAGGTTAATGAGTGGTGTCAATCGATAGACAGTGACATAAAGTGTGCGAAAAAATAATTAGGCAATAAGGTAATTAGGTTTTAATTAGAGGCATAAAAATGGAACAGTAAAGGCGAAAATGATCTCATTAGCGAATGGCTTAGCGCCACATTTGAATGTATCAAATACTAAAATAGTTACTTAAATCAGTCAATTAAGTGACGTGAAGGACGTGAAGGATGTGACGTCACGCGACCTGAAGTCGAGCCAAAAAAGGACATAAGAAGAGATTGACACGCAATTTGAAAGTACCAAAGACTAAAATGGGTAAACAAGAAGTGAATTAAACAACTAGAAGCAACTAGAAGTAACCAACAGCAGCATCCGTGCATTCGCATTACTCCAATGCAGATTCTCCAGTGCTCTTTAATTTTTTCTTTGATGATCGAGAAAGAAACAAGGCTAAATTTGTTAGAGCTGTACATTAAAATATCAATGTACCTATAATTAATTTTAAGTGGAACGAATGTATTCATTGGACAGGGTTTTTAGATTTCTAACTGAGTAGGTTCTTTACATGGGATTCCCTATTCTCTCCTCATTGGCAAGGAGAAGGCTGCACGTTAATTCTAGCTGTCAGATGCCTCGCAATTCTTCCCCTGACAAGCACAGTCGATGAGGTGATTCCAATTTTTTGAAGCATGCAAAATTCGTTCTTTCACAATTCTAGTACATCCTAATATACACAAGAAATAAATCCATACACATCATCGCATTACCATCTTTTAAAAATTTCACCTTAGCCTTTTTTATCCCCAAGACTGCCTTAAAACCTTTTAGAAATTGATGCGTAGCACATATTGTAACCGGATGCCCTTGTGCCAATAAAATTCAGCATTATCAGTGTCAATATTCTGGAAAAAGCGTCCCATACGTGTATAAAAGAGATGGAGCAAAAAAGAATGAACGGGGTATTTTCTGTTGCGCAGATTCGAAAATTCCAACTTCAGAGAAAAAGATTTTGTGTGGTAAAGTGATTAATAAGACTCGGCAGGTAGCATGCAGATTTGAGGCCACATCCTGGTCACAACACTGTTGCATTTCTTTATTTTCACCTAAGTACAGCATGAATAGTCGAGCTATCAGCATGTCACTTTTTTTCTTTTTTGTCTGCTCGCTTTTTTTTCAGGCAATACATTATCTGAACTACTTTTGTTTTCATACAACTTCAGTACTGTTGACGCTAATGCACCTACTCCCATATTAATGAGACTTCCATTAGCATCCTGTCCATGTATATAACTTACTTTTCAGGATTGTTGTAGGGCATCAATCTGTTGCATGTCTTCCATGAAGAACAGTTTTTAATTGGGGTGTACAAGCTGCAGTGCAATTATTAAGTCCAAAGCTTGTTTCTTCTGGACATTAGCCTTATCCAGCACTGCACTGCTTGCTTTGCAAACGTCTTTGAGTTTGGGGAACAAAAATGTTAGTGCACCACTGACAAGGAGGGCTGGTGTGCCCATGGCTAATGCATATCTGCTCTGGCTAGAAAAAACCAGCACTGCTCTTGTATTCTGAAGTAAGCACGAGCGACCACTAAATAATGCCTACACATTTCTGCATGCCTTTTCTGCAGAGAAAATTTGTATTTGCTGCTGGTGGCCACTAGAGTAGTTCAAGAAAGCTATTTAAATTTACTTTGTTTTACATTCGTCACCTTATAAATGTCCTTTGTTTTACATTCCATAATGATGAGTTATGTTTATTCACAGGATTCCTGGAAAGTTGCATTTAAATATAAGATGGGCAACATAAGAAAATCTCTGAGTTCCGAGCCTCCTGTGCAAGAGGCACGGAAGAAATTCGGAAAAAAAAGGTATTCTGAAGACTGCACAGTAGCAAAGAAGCAGTGCCGCGTGGTGAGTAATACCCTCCCTGTAAATCAGTGCTAAAAGCATTTGCATTTGTACAAGTTTGGTCTTTTTCAGCTTAATAATTGTAAGTGAGAGTTGCATGTTTTTGAGGTTGAGTTTGACTATCGCTGGACATGAGGAAATGGAGAGAAGTTTACGGACCCTGCCACCTCATGCAATCGATGTATTATTGGCCCTTACAGAACCCTCTTTTCATAAAAGCATACAAACCTTCATGTTTTCTTATTGCAGTGGAATAACAAGCAGGCATGTTTGCAAACAGAAGTAAACTAAAAGGTACAGACTGCTAATTGAGCGCTTCATGAAACGTAGGAAAAGAATGCCGGCACACCTGATTCTGCGTTGTATAGTAACTTCAAATTTTAAAAATTTTGTACGACTTGGTATTTCATTCTTAGTTTGGCGCCAGTGCAAAAAAGGCTACACACAGAAAAAGCAGCCGAGACGTTGTCGCTGAACCGCCTTCTATTAAAAGAACAATATAGATTATAACAATTGCCTGATGAATGTTGTCCAAAGACAACCAAAATCCACTTGACACAGACACCAGAAAGGAATGCATTAGCCCCCCCTGAGCATAGCCATCTCTGACTGATAAAGCAATTGAGATCTAAGCGTGTGTTTCCTTCTTTCAAACTCTTAAACGTGTCATCGACATTCTATATTCTTCGTTCTTTGCTAAAATAAATCTTTGTTTGCCGGGCATGGATATCAAGCAGAATCTCGACAATGTATGCCAAGGTGACCCCTTACAATCATGCTGATACAATGATCGGTCAATTGCATCTTTTATACGACTTTGCATTCATAGCATCTACAAAATGAATTACTGCAGCAACTTTATGTTTTCACTAACCTTGTCTTGATAGACCATATGACATACATATAAAGCACCGCTTGCTTCCAGACAACACAAGCCTGCATCTGCATGTTCCTATCTCATGACCCCAGAGTCAGAGGTCCGTTCCTTCACTTGGTTGCCCATTTTTTTTTTCAGCAACAGTCCTGTGCTTTCTTCAGCGATATAACATTATAGCGGGGATAGGTCATGGCCTAGCTCTACCCATCGGTGGCGGCAAAGTGATATCTGTGTCTAACTAAAGATTGGCTTGCGAACTGAGGCTCCCCCTCAACCATTGCTCAGTGCTCTTTTATAAAATGTAGCTACCTTTTTCTCTCGTTCTATCCTCGATTTCATACACCTCGTTCGCAGGAAAAGTATAGTAGTAAGAATAGTGGTCAGCACCACATGTCAGAAATAATCAGGGGCTGCATAAAGATTGTCATTGTAATTTGTGCTTCTTGTGATTGATGATTGATTTGTGGGCAGTGACGAATTATGAAATCATTGTAATTGATTGATCGATGAGTTAAAGAAATAAAAAATGGAAAAGGGGTGTTCAGAGCTTTCAAAATGCTCCGAATGAGAAGCCAATGCTTGATGATGCTAATAGTTTGTGCTTGTCAAATTGAAACTTCTTGCCTGGCTAAAGGATGCAGATAATAAAATTTTTATTTCAGTTGGACCTAGTGGAATATTATTGTGCACATTTGCAATTCTGTACAGCTTTTTATGTGCCTGTCTTCTTCGTACTATGATGTAGATAGTTGGAAAGTACTGCAAACACATGTACACAGGCCTTCTAAGGTATTCTGTAACCAGGGTTATCGCAAAGGTAAGTACCAAAGCCACAGGACATTTCTGGACAGTATAGACTTTCATACACAACTATTAGTTTTTCAGTTTGTAGATATGCATTACTGAGAGCTAGTTACCAGAAATTATACTTAATGTTACTCATGAGAGCGTGATCATTGTATTTACATTTGCACAATATTTTGTTACCAGGAAAAACCGGCATTGGATGTAGAAGAGGATGGTGGTGTTATTGATGCACACATCGATTTTATGGAAAAAGAAATGAGAAAAATGAATCCAGACATCATAAAGCTTGAAGCTTCAATGAAGCAGACTTTATCTTCTCGAAGGAAATGGATCAGGCAAAGCAGCCCTCCAACGTCAGAACTTCTGCTGAAATATCCAGCTCTAAGTCTTCGTGAACTGGTAAGTGTGACATCAGCCTGGTATCAGACTACCTTCTGCTTCCCTGTTATAACTCGTTATTGACTGTTGCTGGGACAATTATGAGAAAACCTATAATTTTGTTTCAACAGGAACAGTTGTGCAGGACTAGTATAAGTGATGTGTAAACGCGGCATATGTAAACATGCTAGAAAATATATGGCTGCATTCAGGTAAAGACTTATCAAAAACCCATGACCATCTTTCGTGTCCAGTGAAATTTTTTATCCAATAAGCAAAAGTGCTGACGCAAAGGTATGAACCGTAGTTTTAGTTTTGTTAAATACACTGTATTTGTAACACAAATGTATCTCAAATGAAAAAAGAATATTTGTCATTTTGTTTGGAGTCTCGCATCATAGACACTAAAATGTCTTCATATCTGTATTTACTGATTACTTTTATAGCATATGCTCTCAAATATTATATAAAAGCTTTTTCTTCGTTATTCTTTAAGAGAACAATCTCATACTTAGCCTGAACAGTCACACACTACAAGAAACGTTTTCAGCCCTATATTCTGGCAGCTGCATTCAGGTTGTTCCACTGAGTCTTTTTGTATTTACTAGGTCATGCCCTCGATTTCAGGCAAAATTGCGAGTTCATGACTAGATTGTTTTCTGCATCAGATTTTTTTTCTGATGGGGTTATAGCTCATTCTTTAAACAGAACTTCACGGGTTAAGGAAAGTAATATCTTGCTATCTGATGACAATGGGAGTTAAGCTCTGTGTGGCAGCAACACACACACACATTTGGCATCGTGCCAGGCATCCTGTGGCTGCTGTCCAGCTTGGCATCTCCTTGTGGTGGAAGCCGCTCATTAGAGAGATGTTCTTGTCCGAATTGCCACGAAATATGTGATGCAACTAAAAACATGATGAAAGTTGCTGAAATTGATGCAGCTGACTTTGTTAGAATTCTACTTGAAAGGTTCGAGCTTTGAATACCATATTACTGCAGAAAGCCAAATATGAACCTGATCACTACGCCGTGTGAAAGGTATCCCCACTTTCGCCACTACATAAAGCTTCTTCTTCTAGGAGACAGTCCTTAAGGCGTCCATGCAAGTCCATGCAAAACCCAGGCTCAGTTTTCTATTTTTTATAAATTTAAACAAAATAATGCAACACTTTTCGGAGTTGCACAGTAATGATGTAATGAGGAATATTCAGGGCAAGATATTAAAAATCAAAGATAATATTTTTTGTTTTCAAGTCAGTTGCCCATTTTTTTTTTAATTTGGCATAATTTGAAGGGGTGTACACAAAACTTTACTGGTCTAAAACTATCAATTTTTACAAACGTGAACAGGACCTGTAAGATACTCAGAAAAACATCAAGGAATAAGACTTTTACATCTGCAAATGAACGGCTTAATATTAGCTTGTGCAGTGCTTAGTTCTGTGAGAGAACTTCGTGACTGTTTCCCCGAAAAACTGCAATAATGGTTTTATAATATTCTAGTTGTATAATAATGACTAAATACTTGTGCTGAAGAAATTGTAGAGGTCACTCGATGAGGCGAAACCCATTATAGCGCGGTGGATCGTAGCCGGTTACATGTGTCTGCGAATTATTGTGACAGATACTGCGCCTTTTCTATCCTGTAAATCAATTTCAAACGCCAATAACTGCTGCTGTACTAACGCCTTAACTTAGACATCTGAGTGTGCTTCTTTTTGCTATGTGGTGCGGCGCTCGCGGAAGTGGCAAATGAAAGGCAACTCACGGACGCCTGGATCGGATGCCTGGCGGGGTCAGCTTCGTATATGCATGACTCGCTTGGTGACGTCAAGGGGTGCGCGAGCGCCCCTTGTCAACACAACCAGCATTTCATTGAACGCATCAAAGTTCACCGGCGTTCTATAATTCGTTTACAGGAAAGGGAAGGCGCAGTATCTGTCATTCGCCAAATTCCGCTATCATCCTCACGGTAGACAAGGGGAATTATGAAGAACGTTTCACGATTTGAGCGTGGCGTAGTTGGTAAAGTGCTGGGATCCAGGCGGTCTGGGGATCCAAGGGATATAGATATGATTCCTTGGGGAGACATGGTCTATTAGTTATTTTTAACTCTCTCACGAAAGCGTGACACCTCTGCTGATAACCTTCTGTCGACAATGATGAGGCATTTAAGGCTTTTGCCCTAATATAATTTTAATGTGCATGCAGTAGGGCTTTGAACTTGCTACTTTATGAAATGTAAAATTAGTTTTCCACCCCTTGTGATAACCTGGTTTTTTTTTTCGAGGAAACTTTATATTTTGCAAAGTGATGGTTCATTCTTTAGATCAATGGTATTTTTCATTGTGTTAAAAATTTAGTTGAGAAAAAAAATGTTCATGATACTTCAGTTGCACTCCATATCTGAATACACCCATATTAAGGGGCTCCACACATAGTGTTTCTCAGAAGAAATGATAAACTATTTATCAGGACAAGTGTCATGTAAGGAGTCTTGCCCCGTCTATTTGTGACGTATTTTTAAGTTTTATCCTTAAAGTGGATTGTTGGGAAGAGCTGGGGACAATTGTAATGACGGAGTTTAAACGGTCACTGACACTGCTATGTCACTTAGAGGAGTAAATGCCCATATCAATTTTAGATTTTTTTTTTTTGCAGAAGAAATGTCCGTACTAGAACAAATAGGTTAAATAAGCACCTGCTTTTTCTTTTTAGAATTGTCAAATTTGAAATGCACTACATGTTATTGATGATTGTCTTTTCATATTAAATTTCCAGCTTCGTTGGGAGTTCAAAGCCATAACAGGTGTGGATTTTGAGCCACTGATTTTGGAATTTATTAATAAATATGGAGAAAAGTGCATCCAGCTGGCAAAAGCATACCGCCCTGCAAAGGTGATCATTGCTGAGATGCAGGAGGCAATTGAAAAGGCCGAGGGCACTGCAAAAACATGTATGTATGGAGAGTTTTTCCTAGACCAGATTGCTTTTGTTTTTGCGTTTTTGGAATTGACCGGTTGTTCTATTAATTATGTTCTCCTTATGTGCAGATTGTTTTGCTGTTGGGGTACTAAAACTTTTACCGCACCTGGTAAAAGAGCAAGCATACTTCCTGAAAGGACCGGTAAGGAGCACTCTTTATTTTTTCTATGGCTCAACTGCTTGAAGGGAATTGACTTTTTTTATATCATTATTATTACAGGATGCCTACCCTTCCCTCATCATAAGTGAAACACCGTACGAGGCCACTGAAGTATGTGCGGCATTTGAAGGCCTGAAGATAGACGTTATGGATATTGTAGCAGGTGTTAGCACGCTAATGGAGATGTATTGGGTGTTAAATATCAAATACTCCAGAAAAAATAAGAATATGTTTCTATTGTTGGAACATTTTTGTGGGCTACGGTCAACAGCCTTGACCCCACTTGTCATGCGAACACTTTCTGCTCTAAAGAGTGAGTGAAGTTTGGTTGAGAAAATAAAGTTTTTTTTTTAGTAACAGTTGTCTTAAGTTTCTGGTAGACATATGAACGTCACACACTTCATATTCTTAAATTAACTGCATTCATATTTTTTCGAATCGAGACAGCGCAGCAATATGGTACCGGTATGTTATTCAGCATTCATGCTTTAGCAGTTACCTTGCTGACAAGGAAGCAACATTTTGAGTAGTTATGGTTGTGGAGCTTGATTTTTCTGCCCGGCAGGAGCTTCTTAGTCAATAGGACTTGCTGCACAAGTATAATTATGCTGGTATCCTGAATTATGCATAGTTTCATGCATTACATTTTTGATTGTGGGAGGTTTCATTCTTATGCAAGCAATACTAATGCTTTCCTTGTTACTGTTTTCATGCGCACATTAGTGTCAGTTAAAATATGGCACTTGCTACTAGCTGATAAGGGTGATTCCTCCTTCATAGGTGCACTACTAGTGCTCCTAAATGTAGTTCCTGTTACTACCATGTAGATATTACTTTTTACTACAGGTTACTGTAGCTGCCTTCCGGAGGTGGTCCATGTTGATAAAAGTAGTGGCTGTTACTACTTCCAGAGGTAGTATAATTAGATATAGGTAGCTGCTGTTACTACCTTCTAAGGTAGTGTATTTTGTCAAATGTAGTTCCTCTAACTACCTGTGGTGGTAGTGAATCTTAGTGAAGGTAGTTGCTCTTACTACCTCCTATAGGTAGTAAATTTTGCTAAAAGTAGTTCCTCTAACTACCTGCAGTGGTACTGAGTATTAGTAAAGGTAGTTGCTCTTACTACCTCCTGTAGGTAGTAAAGTTTGCTAAAGGTAGTTACTCTAACTACCTGCAGTGGTAGTAAGTATTAGTAAAGGTAGTTGTTCTTACTACCTCATATAGGTAGTGAATTTTGCTGTAGGTAGTTCCTCTAACTACCTGCAATGGTAGTGAGTATTGGAAAAGGTAGTTGCTCTTACTACCTTCTATAGGTAGTAAATTTTGGTAAAGGTAGTTCCCCTAACTACCTGCAGTGGTAGTAAATATTAGTAAAGGTAGTTACTCTTACTACCTCGTATAGGTAGTAAATGTTTCTGAAGGTAGTTGCTAGTACTATATCTATAAGTAGTAAAAATTGGCTAGAGGTAGTTCTGGTTACTACCTTCTAGAGGTAGTATATGCTACTACCTAGCAGATACTACCTGCAGTTACTAACTAGTTAGTAACATATGTGATAAGCAGTTACTACCCTAAAAGTTAGTAACCGTAACTACCTTTTTTTTAAGAGTGATATAAGGGTGAATGCAAGGGTCCTGATCTGCTGTTTCTGATATCCTCATATGTGATAGAAGAGGCCAGAGTTGTCAGCTCTTGCCAAACGTAGCGTTAGGCAACCCTACACCCAGTTAGAGATCGGCCACGTGTGCTTCCCACTACGACCTTTAAGCGCTATGCTCGTGATTTTTCGCTCACAACGCCATCCTCCCGGACGCCGAATTTTCGGTGGCATGCCAATTCAATCCCATAGTTGACCGCATTCCAAACCTATCAGAATAGCAGTGGGAGGCTATGTATCTGTTCAGCAATGATCCTGACCGTCAGCAATGGCAGGTGGGAAAGGGCGGCGCGGCCCCAATATCCAGTGGACTACCGGACTAGGTGGCCCACCCACATGGTCTACAAGACTTTAAATAAAGATGTTCTCAATCAATCAATCAATCAATCAATCAATCAATCGGTGAACGGGACCTTTAACGCTATAGGCGTTAAAAATAATATCGGAGCTGATTCGAACCAGCTGAGTTCGTACCCGGGTATTCGGGTTCAGTAGCAGAGCGTCTTAACAACTGAGCCACCGCGGCAGGTGATCAGGTTTATGTAGGCTTAATATTCGCCCTTGACGCAGCAGCTCCCAGATGGTGCCACAAACCCGTGGCCTCTAGTGGCCTCTGCGATCAAGCGCGCCGTTGCACTAGGGATGGTCGCTGAGGCAATGGCTAAACCTCCGCCATTTGAAGCGGCGCCTCCCAGTTGGTGTCACATGTACACAGCCGAAACTGCACCTTCCCCTACTTTGAGAAACCCCTGCAAACTGTTTTGTTAGTTTTCTGCGACTAAGATTTATAATACGCTGCCTCCAGAGGTTTCCCAAATCCATGATTCCATTGGAACGTTCGCCAACGTTAACGGTATCCCCCCAAATAAACATCAATGCGAAGCAGTACATAGCAAGCAAGTAAAATTGCAACCTCATTAAAAAAATTATGAGATCAAAACAGTAACCGCTTCTGGTATTTGATGCAATGTTTCGTCAGTCTTCGGAACAGTAGAAAGAAAAGAGAGAAAGGCAATCACTAGGACATTCGTTAGTACTTCAAGTTCTGCGCTCGCATATGTTTTATCCGGAAAGCGACGTCCACGAATGCAGAAAGAAGTTACAAGCGGAAAAAGAAACATCGGCTGAGTAAATGGACAATAGTTAGATATTATTCCCATTAACGGTAAATTTAACCTTCGTTTTGCATGTCGAAATAAAAAGTTCCCGTGCGAAACACCTGGCAGTGATCAAAGAGGCCTTATGCGCATTGTGGCTGCAAGGCAGATGGCCGGCTGACGTTCGCCCCTTCGTTTTCAAAGCTCAGACTGCGGTCTGCCAAAGGCATGAGGTGTGCCTGCTGATAAAAGGCCTGCTTCGCTTGAGATCTGATACCCTGGAGTGTGGACACGGAAAGCAACACTATTTACGGAGAGAGGAGTGCTGCGCTTGTTCCTGCGCCCAGACATCGCGAGAGGTCTGAGTCTTTGACGCCATAATCAGAGCTAGAGATGGCGTTTGAAGCCAGCACAAAGCGAATGGCGATTTCAGGCTTGGGAACAGAACGAGAGCTCTCTCTCTCTCACGAACGAACAAACGAACGAACGAACGACCTAACAAACGGATAGAGGGACAATTTAGAGCGCTTCTCAAAGATGTTGTTCATAAAAATGCGGATGACATGAGTGGATGACGGGGCGCGTTCTAAAAACCCTGCCTTCAGTGGGCCCTCACAAATAAATAGGCACGCATGCAGGTACACGCATATTCGTTGCACGCGACTCCCTTACGCACGCGATGCGATTCCACAACGACAGGCGGCGCCACAAGAAACCTCTCCTACTCGGTTGTGGCAGCTTTGCTATTGCGCGTATGTGCGCGCGGACAAAGGTGCGGCCCTCGGGTAACGGGGCGTGACGCGCACGACCGCGCCAGTGGCACCGACACACGGAGACAAAGCGTCATTCAGAGCGGCCACAACGGCGTGGCGGCTGCCGCTAGTCTCCCCTCCCCTTCTTTCCCCCGTTGACTCCTTCTTGTCTTGACCCCGGAGCTGTTCCTCCTTCGAGGTGAGCACAGTTGGCGTGACCGCTTTGCGGAGGTGCCCAGCGGCTGCGGCTGCTTAGCCCTTCTGGTTCAGGCGCTCCCCTCTAACGGCTTGTTTCCCAGATTTCAAGCTATACCGCTAAGAAGTGTACTTAAGATGTTTGTTGCGCAGTGTTATCTACTACCAATAGCTCCTTACATGCCCGCTGTTTTTTTTTTTTTTTTCTGATGCTTGCGCAGTTTGTCATTTTGATTTAAATTTCTTCGCTGTGTTTTGATAACATATTCTTACGTTGCATTTCTTGGCTACTCTTTTTGTTCCTGTGTTGTATTTTTGCATGTTAAGTTTTTGTACTATACACTGCCTTTTTGGATCGTTTTTGAGCTGCCATTTTATTTCATTGTCTCTGTATTTCGCCGATGTCTAATATTCACGTTTCTTTATATTCTGTATCAATATGTACGCATTTGTCGCCCCCCTTACTCAATGCTCCTAATTGGAGCCTGTAAAGTATTTTGAATGAATAAATAAATAAGCCACACGTTCCTGCTATTCTACGCAAGTCACTCGAAGCAAGCAGGTCACAAGCAGTCGCAGTCAGATCGAAGCGACACGCGTACAAAAAGATGAGGTTGTTTGTCGATATCCGACCTTCCTTGTAGTCAAACGGCGCTGCGCACCAGTGCATTCCCACTCGCCGATTAAGATGACGTTACGTAAACATTTCGTATAATGGGTTTCACACGCTCTTTGCACGCAGTCCCGCGTCTCGGCAGTGTCACAGAGGCGATCACTCTCTACGTGCTCTTTAAGCTCCAGATATCACGCATTTTCAACATGTATCCACTTCAGCCTGACCTCTGGTTGATGGTAGAAAAGGCAAAAAAAAAAAAAATGCCACACAATGACTTCCTGGCACTTGGTTCAGCGATGTGAGACCCCGATCCTCAGCTCTCACCTTAAGTGATTTCTGAGGAACGCCTCTGCTGCGCCCTCAGTCACTTCGAGAGTCAGTCAGCACCGGGCATATGCCGTTGTACCTGGCATCCGATGTGAGACGTCGTCTCGGAAAAACCCTTCACCGAAGTTGTGACCGCCATCCGGCCTAAACACACGCTCATCATCGCGCCCCAGTAGCTGCCAGCAGCACCCGCAACTTTGCATCCGCCAGGGAGGCAACGCAGCAAACATAAGACGAGCACTAGATGAAGAGAGGAGGAAAGGAACTTCACTCCTCGCCAAACAACACGCATTGCGCAAGGCCATGGAAAGCCGACTACAGTACGCATGTGATATCGTTCACGTGACGGTACATGTTGGATAGATGTCGTAGGAGAACGTGGTGAAAACAGGGCGATACAGGTTTCCACCATGATCAGTGTTAATTTCCGTTTTTTTTTTTTTTTTTTTTTTTTTTTTTTTTTTTTGTCCCTCTAATCAACATGTCCAACTTAACGGTATCACCTACAAACTAGCCATTTTGACGACAGGCACAGGTGAGGTCATGAAAATAACGCCTACTGGAGCAACGCCACGAAGCCCAAACATAGATTCGTGCACTACGTTCGGCAATACCATATTTCGTTATACGCGGCCACAAACGGTGAGAAGGCGGTAAAGCGACACACTCCGCGGCCGGGATCGAACCCGCGGCTTCGAACTCACCAGTCGAGCGCCCTAACCACTGAGCCAGCGTATCTCTTATAGAAGAGGTAGTCGGCGCACCCCGTTGATCCGACAAGCCTTGTACTTGTAAAGAGTTTAATACTGCTCTCAAAGAAAAAGTGATTCTCCTCTCTCTCTCATGAAAGGGTAGACAAAATTTCATAAAAATATCAATAATACCGAGGTGCAGTGATCCCTTCTCCGCGACACGTTCCCTTCGTTTCGCTCCTTCCTTCGTCTGGCGCCCGTTTCAGACACCTCCACACATAGCGCTGTCTGCAGAGGCCCAGACAGACGGAAGAAAGCAGGCCACGCACATACATACGCACAGACGACACAGTGTTCGTGCCTTCTCGGCATCCCGTCTCGGCGGCTTTAATTTAGCTCCGCTCCCCGCCGGAATTGGAACCAACGCGGCCTCCTCCTCAGCAGTGTTCACTACGGCGGCCGACGCGGAAGCACGCGCTTCGCTCCTCTCTTCTTCGCGGCCGAGGTCCTTGACACTGCGCGGCGTAGGCCGGCCAACAACTCACCCCGTGCCCGCCGCTTCCTGTCCGGCAACCACAGCCCCCGCCACCTTTTTGTAAGCCGTCACGTTCTCCGCCCAGCAGTCCCTTCTTCGTCCGCGCCACTTTCCTCCCCGACGCAGGCAGATCGAACGGATCGAAAACGTCGGAATCCGCACATTGCCTCGGTATAGACGGTGATGACCGTGTGTCAGCAATAACGGGACTCGTGGTGCATTAAAGTGCATCCATCCTGAACGAGCATTTCCCCGACAGAACCGGTACAAGGTTGTCAGAGAAGCCCAACAGCGGAACTTTCGGCGAGCGTGCCGACGGCAGCCGCTCCACGGCACAACGCGTTTACTGCTCGATACTAGTGTGGTTCAATGGGCCACGGGCAGCGATTAGCGATGTCAGTGCTTGACATCGTAATCGGCTAGCTCAAAGGAAAAAAGAGCGTGACGAGCATGCGCCGTCATAAATTTATTTTACAGAACTTTAATTCATTCTAATTTCCTCTCTAGTCTCATGAACGAGATTTAATTATGCAATTAAAAACTCGCTCAAGCATAATACAGCTGCATTCCAGGCAGCGCGCGAAGAGAGCGCTGAAATTGAATGGTTTGGTTTCAAAGCGACTCAGGCCAAGAGCGACGCCGTAGGCTCCGGAAATTTCGACCACCTGGTGCTCTTTGACATTGCACAACACACGGAGGCCGCCGCAGCCGCCCGCGTCCTTGGACTTAGCAGTCGAGCGCCTGGCCACTGAACCACCGTGGCGGGGTTGAAATTAATTTTATTTTCGGCACTATTGCGTTCTATAAACTGGTAACCGTGTCACAAACCCCCGCCTTTACGGTCACAAGAGGTGCGGGATCCTCTTTACGATTACTCGTCGTTCCTCTATGAGGGTTGTGAACACATTTAAAAGTTAGGCCGGTCAACCCGTGAAGCACGTGTGTCGGTGTGTGATTGAGGAATAAGTACAAATAGGTCACTTTCTTTTACAAACAATTGAAGGTTTATAAATAGCAGACCAAAATTACACTGATAATAATAGAGTACAATGAAAGAGAATACAACGCCACGACAAGATATTGATAAAGACGAAGAAATAAATGATAAGAGAAAAAAAAATAACCCGACAATGAACAAAACACTGTGATAAAAATATGAAGACTATAAAGATAATAAAGCAGGTATTCCAGATATTATAAGTATGAGCAAAAGTTACATAAGAACACAGCGTAAAATACTACTAAGTCAGGTCAAAAGTTAACAAGCGAAAATAATGTTCGATTGAACAACAGTCCGAAGTTCTCACGTCTTTCTTGTTTGCTGAGGCGTCGAAGGCTGTGTTGCTCGATAGCGGCGGCCGTACAGGTGCAGAGGACGATGCGTCGATCGCGGGCCCGAAGAACACAATACGCTTTCGGAGCACCGCGGAGTGGCCGGAAGTTTGAATCTTCCCAAACGCACTGGTGAGGGCGTTCTGCTGTCGGTTATTTTATACCCTCGGCCGACTACGCAGCAGCCGCGTCAAGGACAGGCGGTCACTGCCCCATCGGCTTGTCGAATCTTGTCCAGAGGAGCGACGGAGTCCCGTGAATTTCGCTCTATATTCCAGCCATAAGCTCCCGCATCTTCCGCTGTATAATAGGTGAGGCAGCTTGTGACACTGCCCCCCACTGAAGAATATTGCCTCGGAATATTCTAGAACTCCACAAGCGCCGAGAACGATGTTATTACGCCCCTATAGAGGGGTGCAGTAGATTGGGTCCGTTCAGTGCACTGAAGATCGTTCGTCACTCACTACCGTTCATGACGCGCACCATATACACACTGATCTGAACCCGCACACACCACAACACTGTAGTTCTTCAGTCATGTCTTGCGCACATGTCACAAGTCACGGATCACTGATAACAATCAAGTGCACATATATACAGGCACATCGTGTACGATTTTCATTACACAATCAACACAATGCAGCTATGCAGTAGTGCAAGCTTAACAACTATTCCAGCCGGCTCATGTAATCTGCTCCCACGTTCTCGCTGCCTTTAAGATACTCGACACGGAAGTTGTATTCCTGAAGCTTAATACTCCAGCGTCTGTGTCTTCTTCTGCCGATATTACTGCACCGACAGCTGTAACAATGGTGTCGTCTTTTCTTTGCTGGTATCTCTTCAGCATATTGATGTGGAATATTTTTGTGGCATGGCCCAAATCCACTTCATAGTCGACATCGCCCCTGCGGCTGATGACCGAAAAGGGACCCTTCCATTGCATGAGCAGCTTATTGTGCTCTGTGGGAAGAAGAATAAGAACCTTCTCTCCCGGTTTGAGCGAGCGTTTGCGGCTCTTGATGTTGTAGTAACGGCTGTAACGCTCTCCTGCGCGCTCTAGCTCTTCGTGGGCAAGTTTACAGGTATTTTCCAGTCTGTCCCGTAGAGCAAGCACATACTCGTACGTCGTTCGCAACTCGTTAGGGATGGTTGCATTCGTCCAAAGCTCTCTAAGTACAGCCAGGGGTCCACGCACATTTCGCCCATATAACAGTTCGAATGGGGAAAAGCCGAGGCTTTCTTGGGGCACTTCCCTGTATGCAAACAAAAGTGGAGCTAGGTAGCGATCCCAATCGGTTGGTCTCTCTTGACACATGCGCTTGAGCATTTGTTTAAGCGTGCCGTTAAACCGTTCGACTAGGCCGTTCGCTATCGGGTGGTAGGGAGAGGTATGCAGCTGTTTTACTGACAACAGACGGCTAACCTCCTTCATTACTTCGGACGTAAAATTCGTGCCCCTGTCACTGAGGACCTCTCTGGGCACTCCTACACGGGAAAACATCTCGACAAGTGCTTCGGCTACCCTTTCGGTCTCGACGCTAGGAAGTGCGACTGCATCAGGGTACCGAGTGGCATAGTCCACCATGGTCAGGATGTACCGATTGCCTTGAGCGGACTTCGGGTTGAGTGGACCAACGATGTCGATCGCCACCCTCTGAAACGGTGTCTCAATGACGGGCACTCGAACCAAAGGCGCTCGTGTGGTGTGACCCTTCGGAGTTGTGCGTTGGCACAGATCGCAAGAGGCAACGAACCGCTTAGCGTCAGCCTGCATTGCTGGCCAGAAGAATTCTGTCTGAAGCTTCAGTAGGGTTTTCTTCGCGCCTTGGTGGCCTCCCATCAACCCATCATGTGCCAGCTTGAGAATAGCTGATCTGTACTTTTGGGGCACAACAACTTGAGTGTACTCCCCGCCCGACTCGGCGACGTATTTCCTTTGAAGGACGCGGTTAGCAATGAAAAACTGGTGGCTACCCTTTCCTTTCTTCGCTTGCGGCGGGCCTACGCGATCGAAACACGAGCGTAGGGTCGCGTCATTCTCTTGCTCTTGAACCAACTCTTCGCGGCATACACTAGGGAGGCCTTGCAGGACTTTAAGCTTTTTCAGCGTTTTATCCCTGCACGCCTGCGCTCTAGTCACTACCGGACAAGCTTCAACGGCATCCGAAATGGGTGCGGGGCTCTCGGTGTCAGGCGCTAGCTCTTCAACTTTTACTGCAGTGGACTTCGTAGTCTCGCTTTCTGTTGTCTTGTGCCAGTTCGGATCGGGGTCGTCTGCTGGCCTAGCACCTTCCACATTTCCCAGCACCAAATCGTACAAGGGATTCTCCATACACTTAGCGAGAAGTCGTCCCTGAAAGTACGGGGTGTCGACATCGACCCAAGCTTCTGGGAGCATTAGGACTGAGCGGTCAAGTAGGTAAACTGGAGACTTCGTATCGGTGATATCTTCTTTCCGTACTAAGTCCTTTCTTACCACCACCGTGTTGCAGCCTGTGTCTCTCAGGACTCGGACTGTCTGGCCTCCGATCATGCCGGCTACGACAGGTAAGCATTCCCTGACGGCGCATTCTTTACTGGTGAACCCAGCGTTGATGACGGGGATCTTCCCTCCATCCTTAAGTTCGAGGTAACCGTTCTCAACACATACTGCAGCGGACTCCCGATTTTCTTCTCTCTGTTTCGGGGCCCCATTTGCCCAGCATCTCCAGCTTGGATGACCTGGTTTTCCGCATTTGTGGCATTTCTTGGGCGGTCCCGATCCGTCGGATGGGGCGGCCCGGCAATTTTCGGGGCGGTGTCCCGTGCGTGAACAAATAAAACATTTCTTTTCATCGCTGCTCTTCGCATCCGATGATTGAAGCAAAGTTTCCCTTCTCTCGGTCGTCTTGGAGACGGCGTTTTCTGCCTTATTCTTCGGGGTGCTTCGCTTTCCGAAGTTTGACCAGCCATGGGCCTCCATATACTTTTCTGCCCTTGCTACTGTTTCAGAGAAGGATGTGTCCTTCTTTTCTTTCAAAAACATTTGTAGCGGAGTGGCGCAGTTAGAAAGGAACTGTTCCTTTAGAATCAGGTCAAAGAGATCTGCGTACTCTTTCTTTGTGTCCGACAGCTCTATCCATCTGTCTAGGAAGTTCTGAAGACGCGTCACGAACTGTGAACACGTTTCCTCGTTCCGGGGACTAGCAGACCTGAATTTTTCTCTGAACCCTTCCTCTGTCATACGGAAGCGAATCATGAGTGCCTGCCGGAGCTTGTTGTAGTCCAAGCACTCGGACGCAGACATGCGACTAAAAACGCTGAGCGCTTCGCCGCTTAAACATAGACTAAGGGCTGTAGCCCACTGGTCGCGAGGCCAATTCTGACTCTCAGCGACGCGCTCGAAACGCATGAGGTAAGCGTCAAGGTCGTCCCTGCCCTCATTAAAAACCGGCATCAGCTTGTGCGGGCTTATGCGTTCGGGCCGAGCAGCTTGACTCTCCCCCGTTTCTGACCTTGTCTCTCCGGTGCTGTTAGCGTCAGTTGCCGGATTATTAGGTAGGTCTCGTCGGAACATCAGTAACTCCTTTTCTTTTTCCATCTCCGCCATCCGTAACTCCTTTTCTTTCTCCATCTCCGCCATCCGTAACTCCTTTTCTTTCTCCATCTCCGCCATCCGGAGTTTAGATTCTAGTTCTGCCTCCTCTTTCCGCCGCGTACGTTCCTCATTGCGTTCTTCTCTGCGACGAGCTCGCTCCTGATCTACCCATTTGAGCAGCTCTTGACCCTCAAAGCCAAAAGTTCGGCCATACTCAACAAGCCGTTCTAACTCTGCATCAGCCATGTTAGGTGGAAAGCGTTATGCAGTGCTAGGATACAACACTAAAAAAAAATTGCACCTACTCCTCTCTCCCTCACCGACACTTGGTTGACCAGTCCTGTCCGCGGACGCCAATTATGTCACAAACCCCCGCCTTTACGGTCACAAGAGGTGCGGGATCCTCTTTACGATTACTCGTCGTTCCTCTATGAGGGTTGTGAACACATTTAAAAGTTAGGCCGGTCAACCCGTGAAGCACGTGTGTCGGTGTGTGATTGAGGAATAAGTACAAATAGGTCACTTTCTTTTACAAACAATTGAAGGTTTATAAATAGCAGACCAAAATTACACTGATAATAATAGAGTACAATGAAAGAGAATACAACGCCACGACAAGATATTGATAAAGACGAAGAAATAAATGATAAGAGAAAAAAAAATAACCCGACAATGAACAAAACACTGTGATAAAAATATGAAGACTATAAAGATAATAAAGCAGGTATTCCAGATATTATAAGTATGAGCAAAAGTTACATAAGAACACAGCGTAAAATACTACTAAGTCAGGTCAAAAGTTAACAAGCGAAAATAATGTTCGATTGAACAACAGTCCGAAGTTCTCACGTCTTTCTTGTTTGCTGAGGCGTCGAAGGCTGTGTTGCTCGATAGCGGCGGCCGTACAGGTGCAGAGGACGATGCGTCGATCGCGGGCCCGAAGAACACAATACGCTTTCGGAGCACCGCGGAGTGGCCGGAAGTTTGAATCTTCCCAAACGCACTGGTGAGGGCGTTCTGCTGTCGGTTATTTTATACCCTCGGCCGACTACGCAGCAGCCGCGTCAAGGACAGGCGGTCACTGCCCCATCGGCTTGTCGAATCTTGTCCAGAGGAGCGACGGAGTCCCGTGAATTTCGCTCTATATTCCAGCCATAAGCTCCCGCATCTTCCGCTGTATAATAGGTGAGGCAGCTTGTGACAAACCGCGACTGAGCGTACCTTTGTAGGAATACCAGTGTCGGGATCATTGCCTAACGAAAACTATAACGTGTTTATTGTGCTACACTCAATGAACTGTGACGAGAAGTGGTGGGCGCGTGGACAATGGCAAGCATGCTGCTCCGTCGTTTAAGAATCGTGCTCGTGCATCGACGATTAAAACGGAACGGATGCTTCAGATGAGAATGTCTCAAACAGCAGGTAACTTTAGCTCATCTGCATACCATTCGACTCGCATTCGCCGTGCGTAATCGGGGCACCGAATCGCAGCGGCCGAGCTGCCGATCTCCTCGGCTCTCCCAGCGCGCGGGAGCAGCCGGAGGCGCAAGTGAGATGGCGGGCGGACGCAGGTCCGTGGGAAAAGGTCACCGCACGCATCCGCAGTCGGCGCGTGCAGGAAACTGGCCGGGCCGCACTCGGTACCGCTTGAAGCGTGCATGCTGTTCACAGGGACTGGCCAGCATAACCTAACGGCGAGGCTGAATTCCCGAAGCTGACTACCTCGCAGGAGCGCTGCATGGATTTAGTGGGAGACAGACTAGATCGGCGCAACGGGAAAAGCGAGCACTTGCGAACATATAAGCGGGTGAGTGTTTTGCGTTGCAAATAATGCACACCGAAGCGCGATTCGCCGGCGCCTACTCCGAGAAGAGCTCGGTCGGTGTGAGCGTCGTGCTACACGCGGAGAGAGAGAGCGCTCGAAAACTGTGGCCGCGGAAGACGCATACGCGAGCGTGGATGCTACCTGTCTTCGTCCACTTAGACGGCGCTCGCCAAAAAGCGGACGTACGCGAAGGCGCGATAAATGTGGCCGCACCTGGGTGTGCGTGGCCTGCTGCGATGCCTTCGTGACGCACGAGGCGCACGTTTGCGTCCGTGTTTACGATCACGCTGGAACGAGATTAAAAGCGCTGCGCTGTGAGCGCCGGCGTGCATTCAGCAGTTTCGAACCTAGCGCGATAGGAGGTTGCTTTGTTTTTTGTTTTTTCTTACGTAGAAACGTATATGGGCAAGGATCGATCCCTTTGTCCGTTACGGCAGTCCACGTGAACCTGCTTCGCCGCCATCGCTACGAGGTTCGCTGGTCGATGAAACTTCCAGCACAGCTAGCCGCATATTTCCAAGGTGGCTCTTTCTAACCGCGCCCATAGTTTCGGGACACCTTCAATCCTCGAGCAGTGTGGAAACAACTACGGTAGCAAGCTTCCTGCTAGAAGGCACGCAGTACGTCTTTCAAGCTCGAACACGAAGTGAAGGCTCGCGGGATGTCCACACACGCGACACTATCACTGAATGTATAGTACTTATTTATAGGGCGTGACCAATTCGGACCCTTTCTCAGCGAGAAAACACAGCGCTAAGACGAAAGTAGAAAGTGAGAACTGGCCAGTGATTCTCACACAGCGGTATGTGCGTCCTTAAGCCTGCCACCCCTCGACACTATACCGGCTTATAAAGGTAGCACACCAGAGTTCCTTGCTCAAACGATAAGAGGTGCAGCCGCGCAAATCGCGGACGTCCTCCAACCCAACGACGCCGGCTCATCCCCTTGGAGCGGCGTCTCGAGAAGCGCGCATAACGAGCGCTGACGTGTTCGCCGGAAGGTCGATGCCTGCTCCAAGGCAGAGCGAGCCGGCACACGCAACCGCATTCCGCGGAACAAGCCGCTTCGCCAAGCATACACTCGTACACTTCTGCGCGCGCTCACAGGGCACGTATACGCGCGCATATGCGCAACCGCGATGCAAGCCACAGAGGTGGCAGTTGCCCGCCGGCGTCCGGACGACGGCAGAAGAACCGAGAAAGTGCGTGGCCCACGTAGGGGCGCGGCGGGAGGTGAAGCGAGACTCGACGTGTACACACTCAGCGGCACTCGCGCGTTCCAAACACGTCACAAGATCTCGACGCGCAAAAAAGATATTTCTCCATCACAGCGTGAACCTTGCCTTCACGGCGCCTACCTGCTGTTAACGCTGTTTCCAAAGAAAACTATACGCACTGAAGCACGAACGGAAGAGAACCGACTGCCTGACACGATGCCAGAAGAAGCGAATAGGAGCAGTCGACACCGCGCTTCGACGCCCTAAATACAGTGACTTATGTCCTCAGCAAAGGACCTTGTTACGGCAAGAAACTATACACACGAATTCGTGTGCCGCGGACACGCTTTACAAGGCTTCGACACACCGGGCTGCGCGGTTGGCTTCAACCTGCTTCTTCGACCTCATCTAAAATGAGAAAAAAGGCGAATAATGTTAACTAGTAGGCTGGTTACCTATTTCTGATACAAGATTCAAGACACTGTAACGCAAAAGAACAGAAAAGAACACCACGAGCGCCTGGCTGCATTTCTAATGGTTAACTCTTCAGCTATTACTGTTAACCGCCTGGCTGCATTCAGAAACTCGTAACAGACCGTAAGCAAAGGACTATAACTATTTAGAATTGCGAAAACGCGCTTTTTGTCGATGCTGCGGCTCAACTAATTTTGGCCATCTCACTTTCAAAAAACCCTCGCTCGACGTCAGTCAACGGCGCCACGACCTGCCTCACTTGCGCTGTGGTGCTGCTCGTTGCTCCAGTCACGGAGGGCACAGCGCCGTTGACTGACGTCGTTAGTGCGCGGGTTTTTCGATAGCGCGCTTCAGCCAAAGTCACAGCGCCGAGGAAAATTGCGTTTTTGAAATTCCGAAAACTGATATCCTCACTGCTAACGGCCGATTACAAGTTTCGATAGCAACCACGCAGGCCTCTATACTGCTGATGTGGCATATAAGGGTTTTGTCGTGATTGTAGGGACTCTTGACAATGATTGTGATTGGTCATTTCATACTTCAGTTCCATCCGACTACGGCAAAGGTATACTGAAGCCTTCAAAACAAAGTTGTCACTGCCATCACCTCGGCTCTCACTGGTGGTTGGGTGGATCCGCGGCCCAAACTCGCAAACTTTCGCCATGAAGTAGCTGTTGGCTGCCCTCTGCCGCCCGTCTTTGTTTGCTTTTTCCGCACTCGCGTGTTGACACTAATCTCCGTCCCATGCGCCGGCACTCTGTTCTTGCCCCCATCATTGTTCCCCTCAGCGCTCCGTTTCGCTCGGCACAGCCGCGCCATCGCACGGGCCGTTTCCCGCCAACATCATGATAGTTGTGCCTGCGTGGCCGCCACCGCCTAGCCGGAAGACGCGCCAGTACTCCCCTGATGGGGCTGGGACAGGTGGGTCACCGCCGCTTGCAGCGGGGGCTGGCCTGCCACAGACTTTTTATCTGTTGTAGGCCGTCATTGCACCCGCCACCGCTTCGGTGGTGGACGACGGCTGTTGTTGCGGCGCGCGTCTTTCTCTCCCTCTTCCTTTTCTTTCTCTCCTGTCTGCACGAGGCAGCGGAGGTGGCTCAGTTACAGAGCCAGTAGCAGGCCCGTGCATTTTCTTTTCCTTCTTCCTACAGCCACAACAACAACCCTAAATTTGGACAGGGCAGTATGCTTGGCCCGCTTAGCGCATGGACAAGAGGAGTGGAAGGGGGGGTGTCAGAAAACGAGCAAACGCGCAGCCCCGTCACACGCTGACCGACCTCCGCACGCTGCGTCGCACCTGCAACGTGGCGCACGCAAGACAGGGCAGAGCGGGTAGCGCGGCGGCGGACTAGCCGCGTCCTTCCGGAGCCCGCAAACGCACGCTCCAAGCCCATCCGGCGCCGTCCATCGATAGCGAAAGAGCGCGCTGTCGCTCTTGCTGCAGGCATATCTCAACCAGTATCAGCTACGGCCGAGAAGGAAAAGGTGTATTTGGGAAGGGCGGCTGAGAAAAAGCGGCACCAGCCGGGCCCCAGGGTTCAGCATCTGCCACGTGGGTTTCTTTACCGTGCAACGACACTGCAAAGATGACGAGCGTGCTTACATTTCAGAGTCGCCACCTACCCGGCTAAAAAAGAACTAATTGCACCGTCTTATCGCGTTAAGAGAAAACTGATTTCGAATGGCGGATTGGCATATTATTGACGAAGAGGACTGGAGTGGCAGCCTCGCTTCTAGCACCATCTCCCAGGGACGTCTAGTAGCATCGCTACGCTCGCATGCATGTTCAGCCTTGTTTAGCGGTCACCGGTTTCCATCGCGTATTATATTCAGTTCCAGAGATATGGCAAACCTTCCAACACCGCACGATGCCCTATTCTCCTCTCTGTAGTGGCGTCTATACTCTCCGGCGCGGCTACGAGCGTCTACAGAGCTGCGCCTCGGATCCTCGCCTACCTTTTGACGGGTGCCAATAAATGTTATTTTTCTCTCTCCAGGCGATCGAAATTACCTGGAGCCATCTACTACGGCCTCCCTCATAGCCTGAGTCGCTTAAACCCCGTAAAACAACAACAAAGCAGCATCTAAGAGGACAGCGAACAAAATTGCGACCGGCTTCGACAACGCTCTGAAACGTTGTCCACTCGCAACGACTCGCAAAAGCCGGAAGCACAGCCGAGATCGCCAGAACCGGAGCTTCACGAGGCTCCGACAAAGCCGTCCTTGCGACAGAAATACATCAGAACGCGGTCAGGGGCATCTGTCTATCGACGCAGCGAAAGCCGGTCGCGGTGACTCGCACAACGGAGCGCGTTAATTTTGATGCGGTGCCATTGTATTCACGTCGTCCTCCAAGAACCGATAGCTCTGTGTGGGAGCAATTGATTGATTGATTGATCGTCAAGCTGTGTCTCAAAGATTTTTCTGCAGCTCCTCCGTCTGTATGTAATTCGTGCAGGTATGAATAAATGAATTTGAATTGATTGGTCGATTGAAAACTCTTATTGCTCGGCATTAAGGGTAAGGATCAGGGGGGAAGCGGCGGCTGCATGATGAGTGTATACGCCATTCTGGAGCTGCCGCTACGCTACCGATTCTTCCTTGTTTAGTTTGCAATGCGACAGGGTTTCGATGCATTTACTGCTGCCTTTAAGGTTTTTAACTGATCTAAGTTAAAGTTAAATTGGTTCACAGGAAGGGAAAGGCGCAGTAACTGTCACACTTGCTCTGTGGACACCCGAACCGCGCCGTAAGGGAAGGGAGGAAGGTGGGAATGAAAGTGGAAAGAGAGAAAGAGGAGCCGTAGTGGAGGGCTACGGAGTAATTGCGGCCACCTGGGGATCTTTAACGTGCGCTGACATCGCACAGCACACGGACGCCACTTCGTTTCGCCTCCATCGAAACGCAGCCGCCGCGGTCGGGTTCGAACCCGGGAAATTAACTGATCTGCAGTGACCCATTTCTGCGTAACTGATCTGCAGTGACCCATTTCTGCGTGGTGTTGATTTGAGGCTCAAGCCAACCTGTCCGCCTCCTCATTTCACTGTGGACTCTCTTATCGTGTAAAGGTCGCATGAGCAGTTGTGCCCCAGTTCCGTTTTGAAGGCTTTTCTCGGGACTGTCGATATTTCCTCGAGCTCGCTTTTTCTTCAGCTGTGGTATGGGAGGCTACTCTGCTGACAGTCCGAGCTTTGATCAGTCGCAACCTATCCTCTTCGCTCATTCCCTTCCTTCTGTTAGTGACACCGATTTTATTGTGCGTGCAGTTAGCCAATTGCAGATTAATCGGGAACACAGGAAGCGCGCACGCCTTATTCGGCGCAGATGAGAGGGCGGCAAACATCTCTACCGCTGCTCGCGGTGCAATGACAACGCATCGTCGGGGGCTTGGCTGACTCAGTCTGAACGGCTAACTTCCAGCAAGAAAGAAGAGAACGCGAATGCCGATTGTTGCTAAATCGTATGGCTTCCCGTTGGAGAGGGAAGCCACATGCGAAGAGTTGAATAATTACTCCGCTGCGAGGCATAAACAAAAGCTCCGCGAATGCGCGCACACTAAGTTTCTGAGGACGTTAGAAGGTATGCACATAGGAGGAGATCCGAGCCGTCCACTCGACGCCATGCTCTCCAAAGGCACACGCGCCTTTTGCCATAGCTAGTTTGCTGCGTTTTAGTGACCTGCACTGATGCTTTTATGCTCTGTTTGATGGTAATATTAAAACCACTCACTTAAAACTAGGAGCTCCCCTTTTCCATTCGGGACTTTCAATTTATTAATACTAAGAATACCGAAAAAATCGTGAACCTGAACGCATGAAAAAAGAAAAAGTTAATTCCAACAACGTAATTTAAAGGGGGAAATGAGCAAAAGCTTCGGACAAAAAGGAAAAGCGTTCGAAAGATGGAAAGGGGAGAGGCTCTGGAAGACGAGCGGTCGCTGCGGACAACATTCTGTACGGCATCGGTATGGTGCTGCGGCCGCCTGCTGTAAGTGCAGCGCCGACTTTCTCATCCATAGCTATTTCGGTCGTCGGTGGTCGTACCGACACGGGCAGCGGCGCTGAAGCGTGTCGCCCCTAGATGAGCGGCCGCTGAGGCCTCGGCTGGAGGGGTCGCCTAATTCTGGGTCGGCCAAATGATGGCGAAGCGGCGACACAAGGTGATGGAGAGAAAAGCAATTGAGACGCGACAGCACCATTTCCAAGGGTAGTGTACGCGCTGCAGAACGCCTCAACGAGAATAGGGCCGTTCGCGGGCATCCAAGAATAAAAAAAAAAAAAAAAAAAAAAACGTCTCGAAAAAGGAGAAAAGAACTAAAGTTGTAGTTAAAACCGTGTTCCACATTCTAACACTGAGCGAATCCCGTTTTTTCGCAACACCACATCTTTTCGCTTTTGTTTTTCCATACGCTGTTTATCACAGCCAGGTGATGTGGTAGCAGCCTAGCTGCTTTCCGGCATTGATAGACCATCCCAATGTTGAGAATTGGTCGTTGCGGTCATCTTGGGCTGCGCCGCGATGACTTGCGCAGATCGGAGATACCCGGGAGACGCTAGCTGTTGATGCATGTTGATGGGATGTAAAAAAGGACAAAGGAAAGCTGTGTAGCTTTCCTTTGTAGCCGTATGGCTGCGCTTGGGTGGATGCATTGAGTAATTACTCCCTTATTACAATTCTACACCACCTTGGGGGATTCCCCTAAATATTTGACCTACCACTATACATGTTCATTCAATAAACTACACACTCTTCCAAGGTACAAGGCCTTTCAAAGCTGAGCTAAACGAGTATCGGTGTCACTCGAAAAAAAAAAAAGAATAAAGAAACACACATACAGACGTAGAAAAATAAGCCCGGGAGTTTGGTTAACGTTGGCACATTAAAAATAGCGTCATTCTAGGAGACTGTGAGAAGGCGGGATGCAAACAGGACAGCGTTGTATATACCATCACTTAACTTCACAATTAAATAGTAGCACGCCCTTATTTTTATTTTAAATATGACTAAATAAACAAACAGCACACAGCAAGGTAAAACAATCATGCTGTCGAGGGAATAGAATATGAAGTGACATAAATATAAAGGGTCCCTGTCGTGCGCGCGAAAGGGTATAAGAAATCCTCGCCATACTGCACAAAGAGCACTTTGCAACAGCAAATTCAAAATGTGTGTAGACGCTGATTCAGATATCCAGTGTAGGAGATAATCTCGTCGCAGAAGAGCAAAACTGAACAGAGGCGCGGCGCAAAACCGAGTCCAAAATAAACCAATTCCACCTGCAGCTGCAATTGCGTGTGACGGATTTATCTAGAATATGATACCGATTTATTGTGCCTGTAGGCTACTACGTGTGTGCGTAGTTCTATCATTTATGGCGTTCAGCAATCCTTCAAAGTTGCGCGACTTAATTTTTAGCAATCATGTATTTCATAATGAATGCAGTGCCTTCTCCGCGCTTTCGCAATGCAGGAGCCAGTGAAGACGGACTGACGAATGTTTACAACTATTACCCGACCTTTTCATTGGTTACAGAAGCGCAGTGGCCAGCGCGCTCAGTTACAGTGCCGGAGGGCCTTGGTTTAATCCGGGAAGTGGCCGCCGCGTTTCGATGGATCGAGCCCAAGCACAAAGGAGACACCTGTGAGGTGTCAGCGCACGTCAAAGATCCACGGAACGGTCGAAATCATTGCGGAGCCCGCCACTACAGCGTCCTTCATTGCACCATGTGTGGCTTCGCGGCATTCAACTACACAATTTACTGTTTCGATTGTACGCCACAGGGCTAGAAGGGATCCGGGTCTGCCTCTAATCAAACACTGCAGCCACGCCCAGGTGAGAAGTAAGCAAGGCCGGCGGACACCCTCCATATACTCTTTCTTTCTTGGGCCCGCCTTTAGGGTTGCAGCAGCGGCGTAAAGCGCAACTGGCGGCGCATATAGAGCCCCTTCTGAACCTTGGGCGCTTTTCCTCTAATTAAATCCGGGTACCGGCCCACTTCCAGCCAGGCTCCATAATAAAGTGCGCTTTCCTGCGATGACGGCCGCTACCCCCGAGGAGGAAGCAGCCATGCAAGCACACGAAAAGGAATAAGTTACGCTACTACTTTACCGAGAAATTCGTAATATACGTCAGTGCGGAAGTTTGAGACATGGAAACTTAGAAGAAAAAAGAAAAAGTTTGGGGGTGGGGGGGGCGGGGCTGTTTGGAACCAGCGCGTGCGCTCCCACGTTTCCTTAACTTTGCGCAGTATTTTCACGCAAGAGAACGTTAGCATCGCAGAGCGCACATTTAATGTCAAATCCGCGAAGACACCGCCGTCGTGACGGTCACCGCTATGGCATGTTCTTCCATCGATGGCGTTGGTGAGTTTGTTCAGGATGACCAATGGTAAAAGCGTGCAAAAGAAAGCATAAGAGAACTTCTTGTTGGGCTAGTTGGTGTCTATTCATTATAAGGGCGCCAAGACAACACGCACACACGCTCTGTCCCGTTCTTCTTTTCTTGTGTGTGTGCGTGTTGTTTTGGCGCCCTTAACTTATAATGAAAAGAAAGCAAGCGAACAGAATGCTTGCATTGTTCGTTTGTTCCAGCTCCCCTGTGAACGCCTTCTTTTTGCGATAGTGCTTCCTTCTATTAAGAAACCTACCGCACCCACAATTCCCATCGCCCCGCCGTGCATTCATCACTTTCATGCGTTCGTTCCTCCCTACGCAAAGCGTCACCCCCGAGGCGAAACGTCAGTCCCGTACACGCACACGCCTGGGCTTTTATTTCCCTTGGGCGACGACAACATCCTCCGCCGTAATGACGGCAGGGCACAGACCGACCCGAACCCCCAACCCCCCACTCCCCGTCTACCACAAGTCTCAATAACAGGCGCATTTCGTCACCGCGGGCAAAAGGTAGGACGCGTCATCGGAGAGATAAGGCATTCAAGTGGAAACGGGCGGCGCAGACCTTTAACGGCACTCTTCGTCAAAGCGCTCGGCGGAATAGCCGCACACACTCCTTCAAGAGATTGCCGAGAGAAAGAGGGGAGAAAAAAAAAAAGAAAAAAAAAACTTAAATTATCACGAGGAAAAGGGCTGCACCGCGGCGCAGTGGTGTGCAGTGCACACGCCCCGGCGCAATCCCTGCACAATCCGCTCCCTTTTCGCCGATACACCGCCGCTTGTTTCCGTTACACAACGCGTGTGTATAGCACAGCCGCCCCGTTCAATCACTGCGTTTGCACGGCTCCGCGGTTTTACGGTATATGCCGGTCATTTCCCGACACCGTCTACCTTGCACCGTATCCAAGCCCCCCCCCCCCCCCCCCCCCCCCCCCTGTGGCGTGTGTGCGTGCGACGCGGCGATCACGGAGGCCGCGAACGAAAAGCCGTCGTCGACCGCACGACAGCTTCCCGGGCCACACACTAAAAAAAATAGAGAGGGGGCGTGGCTGATTGCGCCGCTTCGTCCCACGCAATAAGTGGATTGCGCTCGGTGTGCGCAAAGCCGGCGGGCGAACGCAGACCGGCAAATTTGCGGGGCCTTTGCTGCCTCCGAAGGTGCGGTCGAAGAGAATGAGAGCAGAAGGGACTGCTCCGATCGTAATGGCGTCGGAACCGAAAGCTGTAAAAATTTATCTCCGAGGAAAAGTCGCTAAGTAATTGCTCTGTCTCGGGTTTGCGAGCCGCACGGCCAAGAAACAGCTTCTTCTCTAGGAGAAGTTGTAAACCAAGTGAAAGCGAAGGTCACTTGGGCGGAATCGCGCGCAGCACACATATATAGTATATGAAGAGAGAGAACCATGCTGGTCGGCGGTGCACGCTGCACTTCGGTGCGGCGAACTACAAAACTTACCCGTCTTTTTCTACGCACGTATACAGTGTAGAATACAGAGGCCCTACAAGAAAGCTACGCACAGCTCCTGTGATAAAAAAAGGTATATAAAAACCAGTCACTTATCGTACACTGAAAGATCTATTCGGGAAAGCACTCGTCCCACACCGCAAACGTGACCGGCCTCGAACAGTTCTCGAATGAGTTTTGGTTACCGACTGTCACATAAGCCGCACCAAGACTCAGAACAGCACTCGGATCGGTCGGTCATAAACCGAGCTCACGCGTGAATAGCTTTGTGAGTGCGGCCGCAGCTCTATGAATGAGCGCAGCCCCGATGAGCGGCGGCCAAACGTTCGCCTCGGCTTCTGGCAAAACACAGTCTACATATAAGAAAAAAAAAACTAAAAACGGCTGTCTATTCTGAGCAGTCCTGACACATTGAAGCGCATTTTTTTTCCTTTTTCAATTATGTCAATTAATTAATTAGTCACATACTCGACGTTTTCGTAATTAGCATCATAAAGCATGACTTTTCATTCTGAGCATTTGGCCCCTTTGAAGCAGCCTCTTTCCATTTTTTCAATTCATCAATTATTACAATGATTTCAGTAACAATGATTTCAGTAACACACCCCGCCGGGGTGGCGCAGTGGTTACGGCGCTCGACTACTGTTCCCAAGGACGCGGGATCGAATCCCGGCCTCGGCGGCCGCTTTTCGACGGAGGCGAAAAGCAAGGTGCCCGTGTGCTGTGCTATGTCAGTGCACGTTAAAGAACCCCAGGTGGTCGAAATTTCCGGAGTCCTCCACTACGGCGTCTCTCATAGCCTGAGTTGCTTTGGGACGTTAAACCCCACAAACCAACCAACCAACCATTTCAGTAACACGTAATCGCCTATCACACACCACTCAATCTTAAATCGATAGAACCCCAAATTACCATTATACCCCTTTTTTTTTTTTTACGCAGCCCTGGATTATTTTCGACAAGCGGTGCTGACTCCTACTCCCACGGCTTTTGGACCGAACGAGCTGTATAAGCTATTGGCTGAAAGGTATAGCGTATTCTTCACACCCGCTTCGTGCCCTATGTCGCCTACTATGCAGCTGACAGTGCATATTTCGAACGTCACCCCCATGTTTCAGTTATGTTCCAGCATAAAAGAGGAAACATCGCACCACTTTAAAATAGTATCTCTTCTGGGAATTCAGCACGGCAACGGTACACAGTTAAACAGTTAAGACGCGTGGCAGGAATCCTTCCTGCGCCTTTGTTGCCTCTTTTTATTTATTTTTTCTCCTAAATATATCCGGCACAGTCTAGTGACAAACGCGCCAGCGACAACGATCAGGCTGAAGCGTGCGCCGAGGCGACGTCATCTTCCTTTCCACCAATCTGCGCCGCGCATTGCCGCCTTCCTTCCCTCCGGGCAATATTCGAAGGCGCTGTTCCGTTTTCGGGCCGATGACTGCTCAAGAGAAGCGCGCGGCGCGATAAAATACTCTCGCGAGATGGCGACACGAACGCGAAAAGGACAAAGCGAAACAAGACAGGAGAGAAAGAAAGAGAAAGATGAAAAGCAGCAACGTCTACCGGGTTGACTCTCCGATGGAAAGTCTGAAGCACTGGTTATCCACCCCATGACGTCTTAGGATCCCGAAGCTCCAAGTGAATGGTAATCATTGGCTGTTTCCAAAGCATCGCCAATATACCCTGCACTAAATGAGACTGAAGTTCTTTACGTTTCTTCTTTTTTCTTCCCCCACCAGAGAGGCTTTACTCATATCGATCACAAATACAGTGTACACCTGATGAGATATTCATGCTCTCACGATACAAATTGTGCCGATAATCGCGCATGGGTACCCTGTGCTCAGTATTACAAGAGGAGCTTCTTCAGCTCCACAAAGTACCTCCTCCGCCTCCTACTCGCCCTGCTCTCGTCGCGTCCACCAATTCAGAAGGACTCAGTAAATACCATACTGCCGTGGCACGTCTTCAGCTAGTACGTATTAGCACCGCTACTTAATGATAACCCCAAGGAAAGACTACTGATCTTTACATTTACATGTGGGTCAGTTATCACCTCCTCAGGCCAGGCATATAATTACACCCCTCCGTCAGTGGATCGGTCAACAAGCTGCGGACTGAGCTTTCCGTCTACCAACTATGGCTATCCAACTATGGCTACCAACAGTGGCTATCCAATTGAGTCTCAATTCTTAGCCTTTTAAGGTATGCACTTGCCTTCAATGCGTCCAGCACACCTGGGTTTACCTGGAAATGAAGAGGCTGATGCGCCTCCAAATTCTGCCCCCTTGTAATGCCCAGGTACTATATACATTTGCCCTAAACACCATATCAGAAGTTGTGTCCTAATCTATCAACCCAACAGCAGAACTTAAAAAGGGCCTCTATTTCAGGCTTTTGCCCTCAAACCTTCCCAGAACGGAACGTTCGTCTTCGTTTCAGGATAGGCTGCACGGTCCCTCAAACACCCTCGTCGCTTATGTAGTTCTTATCCCGTACCGCCCATCCTGCGGTGCTACCGAGACACTTACTTCCGTGTACTTCTTTCGGTGGCCATCGCAAGACTCTTTAATTATCTCCGCCTAAAATTACCTGCACAAAAAATGAATAATTTGTTTTTCCCCGCCAAACACGTCCATCAAGCCTTCCAGCACCTGCTGAGATTTTTCGATGACGCGGGGCTGTCCAGCGTACACCGTCAGTGACTGCATCACCTCCTGTCAGTGCCCTCTGCACTGGTGCCCTCCTCTTATACGTGCAGTACGTGCTCCACATGTACTAAGGCTTTGAGCTGCTACACTGACTCATCACCAACATCTCCACTGTGGTGCATGTGCTTTCCAGCTCACCTGCACCGCCGACTGCCTTGTGCCTAAGGCCCTTGTGCCTAAGCCCACTCACTACCCCATTCCTTACAGCGCTGAAATGCGATTCCAACGAGGAGCAGAAAATAGCGCCATATCGCAATACCAAACAAGTCTGTCAGCCTCGTCTCTCTCTCTCTCTCTCTCTCTCTCTCTCTCTCTCTCTCTCTCTCTCTCTCTCTCTCTCACACACACACACACACACACACACACACACACACACACACACACACACACACACACACACACACACACACACACACACACACACACACACACACACACACACACACACACACACACACACACACACACACACACACACACACCGTTATTCAGGTATGCCAGCGGAACTAATAATAGCAAACAGAGAAGCCTAGAATCAAGCCCAGCGCAGACATGTACCGGAGCAGCCAGATTCCTACGCGTGGGTAGCGTGGGTCATATGAGGATATGCGCAATAGCTGCCACTGCGCATGTGCAGCATGCAGACACCAAGGGAGGTCTGTATACGTCTACTCTATATCGTTGCAGTAGTGGAAACAAGGCTCACTGAAAGATGGAGGACAAGACGCCCTGGGGTTGTCCAGGAAACGCACCAGCCTCGCGAGCAATCGGGCAGCGCAGGAAAACAAAGCCCGCGGCACGATGAGTCAGCCTGTTGACAAGGCAGTCATCGGGGGCGCGTCAAGCATCGCCGAACCGCGTCACCGGATTCGGCAAACGCGACCGGCGGCATCCGCCAAGAACGGGAAGGAACCTCCTCGACGCTTTTGCCGCAGCCCAGACAATGCGCGCCTCGACGCAGCGTTTTCAATTCCCCGATGAAGTCAAGCCCACAAACCATGCACAGACCCCACATGCGCATGCTTTAAGACGCCTTCCGGTCATGTTCTACGGTCACTCCCCTTCAGGACCAGTGCGACTTGGTGCTGTGGTAGTTGTACGCGCAGTGCCACTCGCAAGAGACGGCTTGACGATAACGCGGTCTCCGCAAAGACCACCAACGTCACCGCCAGTGCGAACGAGGGCGACGACTGTCCAACTGCTGCCTCCTGGAGTCGGAGGGAGCGTGCGCACACAGGGCGGTTGAAAGCGAGGAGGCAATCAGACACCCTTGATGACGGCGCCGACATCGTCGCAGCTCGTCCGACCGCGTGCCACGCGCGCCGCCGCGGGTTCACCAGACAGCGCACTCTTCAAAGTCAATCTAGCCCGCTCGCCGCCGTCACGCAATGCGACGGGGAGTCTCGTCTTCGCGTCATAGAAAACGAGCTCCTTTCTTCACCCCTACCGCCACGAGAACGGCGAATATAGGGGGAGGGGGGCGGCGTCACGTACGCATGCACTTCCAAGCACTGAGCAACGCACAGAGCAGATTATATGCCGCAATGGGAAAAGAAGAAAACTTTCACGCCGTATTGTCACACGCAGTCTGGAATCGGTCGAAGACCTGAGAGCACGCTCACAAGAAAAGCACCCTATCGGCACCGGAAATGCGAAAAAATCGCTGCGGCAACTACCCCGCTCATTCTTGCATATACGATAGACAGTCAAGAGCTTCGCTATTTGCCTTTTTGTTGTTGTCGTTGTAACTGCCAACAAACAGCGCGGTTACGTCACACAGGAGAAAGCTTCAGACAACCGTCGGGAGCAGTCCTCGCCAAAACAGGAACGGAGACTGCGAGACTATAGTTCGGAAGCAACTCGAACTGTGCGATCTCACGTCGCGGACTTTTCAGACATACCTCTCGGCGTTGTTATACAGGAACTGCCTATACATAGTGGTCAAAAGTGAAGATCCCAGGGGGCCTGCTCCTGAGCCGTGTAGTGGTGCTGATTTAGAATTAGTTGAGGTCCTTTCCGTCGCAGAGGGTAGAGCGCAAAATCTTATCAAGAGATTCGGAACGCTGGAAATGCATTACAAGCAGCACGAAGTGGCTCAGAAGCAGACCCCCTGGGATCTTCACTTTTGACAAAGACTGCACCTACACAGTGATCGGCAGGAG
This sequence comes from Amblyomma maculatum, assembly GCF_055883805.1. NCBI lineage: Eukaryota > Metazoa > Arthropoda > Arachnida > Ixodida > Ixodidae > Amblyomma > Amblyomma maculatum. The sequence goes on from NC_139346.1 coordinate 209,135,826, forward strand.
CGCAGCAACCAGATCATGTATAGTGAGCGGACTACCCCGCCGGGGTGGCGCAGTGGTTACGGCGCTCGACCACTGTTCCCAAGGACGCGGGATCGAATCCCGGCCTCGGCGGCAACTTTTCGATGGAGGCGAAAAGCAAGGCGTCCGTGTGCTGTGCGATGTCAGTGCACGTTAAAGAACCCCAGGTGGTCGAAATTTCCGGAGTCCTCCACTACGGTGTCTCTCGTAGCCTGAGTCGCTTTGGGACGTTAAGCCCACAAACCAACCAACCATCTTTCCTTTGCCGTCGCCCTTGTTTACCAACAGCTTGTGAAACGCAGTAAATGCGCGTACGTCAGCGCCCGCTTCTGCTTGTTCACGCTTTCTAGTAACATTCGCCTTTTGCAGGGGAAAAAGCAGCAATCTTCTGGTTCGGTTTGGTTTGGTTTGTGGGGTTTAGCGTCGCAAAGCAACTCAGGCTATGAGAGACGCCGCAGTGGAGCACACCGGAAATTGCGATCACCTGGGGTTCTTTAACGTGCACTGACATCGCACGGCACACGGGCGCCTTGCTCTTCGCGTCCATCGAAAAGCGGCCGCCGAGGCCGGGATTCGATCCCGCGTTCTTGGGAACAGTAGTCGAGCGCCGTAACCACTGCGCCACCCCGGCGGGTAATCTTCTGGTTCGGACAGCACACAGTTTCCACCGCCCCGAACTATAAAGGCGTTGAAAATAACGGCTTTCGCCGCCACAAAGTTCCCACTAAATAAGAAAAGAGGCCCTTTATTAGAACAAGGAACTTACAAGGTAGTATACAGACCGTGAAGCTGTTTCCAGCGCTCATCGCGGCTTCTAATAGCACGGCAGCGCCCGGGGCTGCCATCAAGGGCGGACACGCTCATCAAAAGCATGCTAATTGATTGTTCAGTGAAAATATTGCGAGAACGGGACGCTCCTTGCATTCGGTTTCTCGACGCCATCCGCTCCCGTTCTACGAAACGTTTTTTCAGTTATATCGTTTATGTGTTTGACAGTCGATAAAGATGTGGCGGCAAGCAGTGCCCACACGAGCCGCCTGGCCTGATAAGTCCCGAATGGGAAATTGATAAGAACAGATAAGCAAGCTAAAAAAACGTAGCGGCCATCACACATGAGCTGTGCCGTCTTTGCCAAACTAACCAGGCTGCATGGTTTGCTTCTCGCTTGTATTATAAAGTCAATAAGGATCCCTGGAACACCGCAACGGATTAAGAAGTGGGGACAGGGGCTCACCTTTACTTTGCAGATATTTACAGCGTCAGAAGCAAGAATAAGAAGAATAATGTCTAACATCTTGAGGATGTTAAATAAATGGTAAGAAATCTCTACTGAATGACTTAGAAGCGGAACCTGCAGCCTGGTTACTTTCGGCAAAGACTGTACATCATTCTGCAAGCCGCATCGCCGCCTTAGAGCCGTCATGTGACATACTTCGGCATAATTACTGCAGCAATCATGAGCACACACCAGTACCTACGCAGTTACATATTATTATTATTATTATTATTATTATTATTATTATTATTATTATTATTATTATTATTATTATTATTATTATTATTATTATATTTTTACAATATACCTCTCATCAGAGAGCTCCGTGCGGCGAATGTAAAAAAAAAAAAAAATGGAGGTGGGGAGTCTGGTGCCAAGCACCTCCGTCATGTCGGCCGCGTGTTTATACTGCGAGTTCCTGTGAGTCAGCGGGCGACGCGATAAGGCTTGCACAGGACGCGGCTCTTCTATCCGAACAGAAGAAGGCCGCAGACGGCTTTATATATCATTGGCGCGCCGATAAGTGATAGCGGAAGCGAGCACGGAGAGCGCTGGGAGTGTTCGCAAGCAGCTCGCCCACCGACGGCAGCACCTCAGACTGCACAGTTCACTGGTCGCATCTAAGGTGGCCGGCTACGTCGGAGTGGCATCGTTAAGCTTGCCAGCAAGGCAAAGGCTTCCAGGTTATCGCTGCGCAGCTTGAGAAGAGGACGCTTGAACAAAAATCGTATGCTCTTAAAATGCGAAGCTCTTCCTTCAACAGCACATGCTGAATTCTTTCGGGCCATACTGGTAGCAATTAAGAGGTCGAGACGTCACGTAACGATTGCGCCGTTAATCAAGTACAGAGACCATATTTAATGAGTATCTATTTTTAATTTCATTTGGTCAGACGCCAGCGTGACGTCACTATTATCCGGCGAAAGCAGCGAGCAGCCAGCTGCAGAAATTCAAAGACAGTGGCACTGCCGTTGGCGATAGCCATAGCAACTCGGCGCACGCGGCGGTCATGCAGCCAATGCTGAGGTGCAGCCGGTAATGAGCAAATTTTCCGGTGGCTTCCCACGGGCTTTCTTAAAGCCGCAGCTTTGTGCTTTGTCGCCCAACCAATGCCATATGAAAAAATGGTCCTGGAAAGGAAAATGGAAGATATGCAATACGACACCGGGCATGGGCGAGCTGCTGCTTCATATCAACAGCACATAACACACAACAGAAGCCGCGGGCAGCCGCAGCGTGAAAACGTAGTGCCGATCGAAGCAGCCGACTAACCACGACTGGGCGAGAAACGGCGACAAGTGTCACTTCCGTTCTCGGCACTCCGCTCGGCGCACCAGACGGACTTCTTCGCTGCGCGGGACACAGGCACGCCAACAAGTGTCAACCCTCCCGTCCCCGCCGACTAAAGACACTTCTAGTGCTCATCTGGCAGATGCGCTCCAAAACCTCTCTCACGTCTGGAAATGTCCACGCAACCTCACTCGTTCCCATTTCAGATAACGCTCTTTCTCAAACCTGGACCGTTCATCCAGCTCGTCCAAACCTCCGCCCTCAGCAGAAGGGAGTGGAACAAACCTGGACAAAGGGTTCGGCGCAGGTCTATGGTTCTACTGCAATTCTGTTATTCCACCTAATAAACTCCCTCATCGCGGACAAACATAATCGTTCGTCACAAAGTCGGGCAACGAGCGCACACAGCATCGACGCAACGGCCCACATCCCACGCGATGACTGCCTAGAAAGACGCGAGTCCCCACAACCGTTTAACCCCCGTGGTAGGCTAGCGGGAGGCAGGCGAGAAACGAGGCCAGCGGCTGGCCGGTACTTTTTGCCGCTCCGGCGGCCGGACAAACCGGAAGCGTGGCTCGTCCACCCCGCGCTGTTTTCGCTTCTCCCTCTCCTCTTGCGCGAGCGACGCCTGAGCAACGGCAGCGACAGACCTGCACCGACACCATCGTGGGATGTAAGAGGCCACCAACCCCAGGGACCGGCAGTGAATGAAAAACCACAATCGGTGCACGCTGTACGTACTACCGCAAAAGAACGCAAACTATGCCCCAGATTCAATTCGCTTTCCATTCATGCAGACAGTGATCCGAGCCAATCGAAGAAACAAAGCGCGGGCACAAGTGAACTTCAAGTATGGAGGGGTGGCCAGTGGCGGAGCTTTATCACACACGGATAGCGACGAAGACGGTCTTCGGCAGACTTGCGACGCGACCAGCCCATAATCGCTCAATAACACTATAGCGAAACAACAATCAGTCGACGTCAACCTGGACGTCGACAGAATCCAGCGAGTTGTGTTCCGTATGGCGACTGCCCCGCATGAGTAAAACGGGTGCGGAAAAAAGTGGGCTGGCCTTCATGCGGATATTGAGAAAAGATTGAAGACAGTCGTTATCCTGCACAGACTCCATTATCACACGCCAGCTGGCGCTGATCTTCAGCATATAGGGAGAAAAATGAGCATGGTAGCTACTGCTACCACCCCGTTTCAAAGGGGATGCTCCTATATTCCATCCATCCATCCATTCATCCATCCATCCACCAGGCGTGCAATCACTTTTTTTTTTTTTTTGTCGTCGTTTCGTTATTGCTTTTAACACCATAACCAATCCGAGCCTTTGACAGAAACCTGGCAACGGTGAACTTCGATAGGCCACATAGACGCGGGATCGGCAGCCTATCGTGGCCCATATACAGCGTTGCGCCGGGAAGTCACTCAGAACCACGAGCTTTATGAGACACAACTTACGATGAAGTCAGGATTGCACGCCGCATGTTGACAAGGCATGCAAGCAAGCGCAACGATAAGCTGCTGGCGCTCTTAGCACCTTTTAGGACCTTGCGCGCACCCGTGTGGCTCCGAACATTTATCGCTGCCTTATCGAAACCGGCTGACTCGCACTGCTGGCGACCCTTCATTCTGCAATACCCTTGCGTCAATAAATGTTTTGCCCTCCTCCGCGTGACAGATGCCTTCGGCCACACGTTACACGCCCGGTGCAGCAGATGTTCTCCGACGACTCGGGCGCCAGATCAGCGCGGGGAGGCAGCGCGTCCCCGCTCCAGCTGTTCGCTGCGACCCCCTAACTGGAGAGGAAGGGAAAAGCGCATCGCGCCGGCCCTCGCGTCCTTGGCTGACCTCATGGCGCTTTTCTCCCCGGCTTGAGAAACCGGGCAGACGGCGACCGAAGCCTGCAGCCTACACCGGCGCTTTCAGCCGCCGCCGCTGCTGCTGCTGCTACGTCCGGCATTATGACGAAAGCGACCGACTACGTCTGCGCAGTCTGCAAGATTATAGCTGTACTGCATAGGTCGAATCAACATGACACCGGGGAGCACTTATTGACGCGCAGCCGACGATTACTTATGAAGTTTGATTCAGGCACGAATCCAAAAGCAAATCCACCGCAAATCGACCTAACCAACAGCTTTCCCTTCATACTCCGAAATTCTCTTCACATGTGCTCTTCTGGGGCTTGTATATAGCCCTTCCAGATGCAAGAAATCACGTCAGCCCGCAATGACATTAGACTGGTTTACTGTTTGCGCATTACACGTAGGCGCTCCGAAGTTATCGCTCAGTCTGGCCTTCGAGTGAGCAATGTGCGACTGGTACCCTGGAAGGGCGTAATCCGCTGCATCGCCTCTAAAGGCTTTCTAAAATGCCGTACAGAAACGCAGCGTCCAGGCAAGCGAGCGCGCCTGTGAACGCCGATGTGCCGGCAGCGTGCCACTGCTGAAACGGTGTTTCGGCAGCCGGGATCGAACACCATACCCCTGCTACAATGTTTTCTCTGAGCTGGGCCATACACCGAACTACCGGCTAACCAGTGCTGCGTTCTGCCTGGCGCCATGTTTAGACCGAAAGGCCGGTGTGAGGCGTCGCGAATGTCTTTCATTTCTACACCGCATTGAGGAAAAAAAAAAGTGGGTTTCCCACACTTGCGGGCAGCCCGTGTTCAGCAGTGTTCTAGGTGGCTTTGGTTCAGCACGTAGGCGCTCGCAACGGGTCGTCAATGGCGCCAAGCTTCCCTGCTGTCTGCCAGCCTTTCGCGCCAGCTCAGTACGGGTAAATACGGGAGGAAAACGAAATGCCGCCATATAGACAGCAAGATAAATAGTAGCGCTGCCGTGTGACATCTCCCGTTCAAAGAGGGGCGCATTGTGTTAAGGTATTTGTGACAGAACGTTCCAACTGAGCCTACGTGATTCTTCAGAGCCTATATACTGCATTTAAATGTGCAAAATTGGCAAAGTTGTTGACAGGAAAGGCACAGCACCTGCCAGACTTCTCCGCGGACACCTGATGCGCGCCATAAGGGGGTGAGGAAGGAGGGAGTGGAAGAAGAAAGAGAAAGAGATGCCGTAGTGGGCGGCTCAGGAATAATTTCTACCCCCTGGGGATCTCTAACGTGGGCTGATATCGCACAGACTGAGACACCTTTGCGTTTCGTCTCCATCGAAACGCGACCTCTGCGGTCGGGTTCGCACCCTCCGATTCAGTAGTCACTGCGGCGGGTTATGAAAATTTCCTCTTTTCAGCAATGCACATCGCGACCGCTTCAACGAACGCCAAAAGCGACAGGGTCAGCGCCTCTACAGTCAGCGAATGGGAAGCCGCCACGGTGTCCGGCGCCCATCGGCGCACAGATAAGCAGAGGAGGTGAGGAGTTCAAAGTCGGCCACTGCGAGCAGTTTCCGTTACCCGATTCTCGTTTAACGACAGCAGCGCACGCGAGGCCGAAGATAGCGCTGACGCCGCGGGCTGTTCGTCCTTGCACGTCGAGTCGGACGTTGTCGCTTTGCGAGCGCGATCCGCCCGAGATACAGTGTAGCCGAGAGGCCCCGCGGGAGACTCTAATGACTGGCTGTGCAGGCTGGAACGACGATTCGTGGTGTACTGGCAATGGCCGCAAACGCTGGGCGCAGGCACCCAGCAGGAATGGCGACCATCCCTGCCATTCCAATTAAAAGAAACTTCAAGAATAGAGCAATCGATTAAGACGAAATCAAAAGTCGGACCACCTTACTTGTACCGATGATACGAAAACGGCTACGGTTATTTTTTCTTTTTTTCTTTTTTTCTTTTTTTTTAGCTGTTCGCTCGAAGTGACCGTCGGCGCCGGCGTGTGGTGTCGAGAAACAGTACGAAACGTAATTTATGCAGCTTTAAGAATACCATTTCGCTTTCCAGTTAGCATTCATCTGCTAGTCAAGTAGTGAACATATACTTCCGACTGTATGCCGCTAAATGCAAGTGTAGGCGTCCGGCGAAAAGTGAGACTGATACAGCGCCTTCCTTTCCATATAACAACCAAACCAACCAACTGAAAAAACATCGCGGAAAGAAAAGGCGGTGTTAATGCGCTGCCACGTCTTTAAGGCGGAGCTTAAGCGTGCTCATACCCTACCTATCAAGTTGCTTTTGATGCGAAAGCTTCACAACGCCATCACCCAAGGTCAACCTGAGCGTCCGCTTGATCTTCAAACGAGCCAGAGGAAACAGTGTGGCTATATAGCGTAACCATGGTATTACCTATGATGTACCACCACTTGACTTTTGATATTTGAACTTTTCACGGCATATAGAGCATCACGTGTTCCCTCTCGCAGTCGACGGCGTCCGCGACTATATCTAGACTCGCTTCTTTAATCGCTGAAATACCGTGTCTGCGCATGTCTAAACCTATGAAGCAAAACGACGCTTTCGCTCCGCCTAACTAGGTTCAGCAGGTTTACACTTCGACCAAGTTTTTCACCCCTGCAGAACTGTTTTCCACTGCAGTAAAAAAAAAGAAAAAAAAAAAGAGTGATCAGAGGTCATTCTGTGCTGTTTCCCTCATTCGCCAGTGTTTCATGTGCGGTTTCATTCACCGTCACAAAACAAGAAGCCTTCGACGCAGCTTCACAATGCGGGTGCATGGTGCAGTTCGGAGTCGAGGCTGAAAGGTAGGCGAGTTTCGCAAACCATGTACAAGCGGCACCTAATTCCCCTTCCATCGCGACAGGATATGACGCCACAGAGAGGACACACTCCATCGGCAGGACCCTCGGCAGACAGCCAGCGTTGGGCGCCCACCAGCCTACGCTTCGCAGATCCATGTCGGCGCCACCTAAGCCCACGTTCCTTGGCGCGCTCCATTGTGGCCCTCTGTAAATGATATGCAGGAGCACGCGGAGAGAAGGGCGTTATCGCGCAGTCACGCGGCCAGCACGGCAGTGAGGCTCTCTCAAGAACCACCGAATGTCGAAGTCGCCCGGATGATCCGACAACGGCACCCACACCATCCGCGAGACTGCATCCTCCACAGGTGTGCCCGCACATTGTTGGCATCCGAGCAAGCTCAACCTTGGCACTTTTCCTAACTAGAGTCTAGTGCCAGTAACCTCCACGCATATTTTTTTCTCTCTTTCCGCCCGAAACTGACCACACACAAACGGCGAACGTCACCTTCACGAAGATCTGTCCGTACTCGAATTAGTTGTGATAATCGAAGCTCTAACGTGCGCGCGAACACAGATCCAAACAGGACACAGAGAGCGTAATCAACGGCGCAGGCTCGAGTGACGTCATCCTTTCCTATCGTATATGGTTCATGACGACGTCAGAAAGCTCAGAGACCTTGACGTCGCAGGCGAGTCAAAGACCTCTCGCGTCAATAGCAGTCCTGCAATGACCGACCGCCTTAGCACCGCGTTTGCTATATAGGATATGACAACCGTCAACTACTCTATGTACGAATGCGTCGAGTCAGATTATCTTTGCAACCAATCAAGTCGGCTTCGAAGATCTAATCAACCGGCCATGCAGCAGGCGCGAAACGAAATCGCAGTAGCTTCGACCGACAGGCGCATTCAGACATGCACGTAGAAACAAGACAAAAAGAAAACGTTGCGTTCATTGAGGGCAAGACGGAAGCACCCGAATGTGTGACCGCTAGAAACTCTAAAGGTGACTTCACAGCTAGACAGCCCCTAGCGGAAGGTTCCAAGAAGCAGACAGGTAGAGCGAGCGCGTTTCTGGAATTGATCAATGACAGAGAGGGCCGGATTAGTATAAAATATGCGATTACGAAACAAGAATATAAGAATTGGAATGGATTGGGAAGCGAAAAAAAAAATGCTGCCGGATTTTCTCCGCGTCATTCGAATGGATGCCCGCCCCCTCCCCCCCTTTCTTTTTTTAATTTACCATCCGCCATTAACTCAATTCTTCTAATGTGTTTCCCTCATGGTGGACAAGGTTTTGTTGGTTTTTTTTTAGGGTATAGTCCCAAAACGATAAGGCTATGAGAGACGCCGTAGTGGAAGGCTCAGGAAATTTCGACCACCTAAGGTTAACGCGCACCGACATCGCACAGCACACGGACGCATTGCTTTTCGCCTCCATCGAAAAGTAGCCGCTGCGGTCGGTATTCGATCCCGCATCCCATGGGCACCGCAGTCCAGCGTCCTAACCACTGCTCCACCGCGTCGGGGACCAAGGTGGACTAGGATTTTTAAGCCGTAAAGTAACTGCTAGCATTCACCCAAGCGCAGCCATGACATGCTAAACATCCGGCCTGCCATGCGAAAGTGGCGCTAATCTAGTGCACACGTACAGTATGTTGCGGGCCCGCCTGGCGGCGCGCACGCGTGGGCGTCCCACATCCGCCGCCACTCGTGAAGGGAAGAAGCCAGGCCTGACTAGGCCGCCACTCGGCAGCATACTGATCGAGGCCGTTGTCTACACGGCTACGGACGTCGACGACCAGCCTCCTTGTCATAAGCGACAATCCAAGGGCGGCGGCAAGGGAAAGGGTAGACGGAAGGGAGAAAGGCGCGTATGACGACGGAGATCTGCGCGCCCATTCGCTTTATTATTTTCTGCCCGACGCCGATATGCGGCCCGCGCAAGACGACCCAAAATCAACTGTTTCTCTCCCCTCGTTCCGCCCTTGATCTAAAGACAGCCGCAGAGAGCATATACGCGAAAGAGCGAAGGGACACGCGCGCTCATTCACCGCAACTCGGCGTTCGATGTGTGTGTATTTGAGCCTTGCCCACCCACAGTGCGGTAACACCACCATTTACTGCGAAGTACGAGAAGCAGAGCGAGAGGATGCGTTGCCACCGGGCGTACGCACTCGATGTGAAAAATTGTCAACCCCGACACAAATGCATCGACTTCTCGCCGTGACTTGCATGGGCTCCGTCGACTCCTCAAGAATGAATGAATGTGATTGGAAGCTGACGCTCGGCACTTTCCTCGCCCCACAAAGCCGGGACATCTGAACCTTTTCAACAACTAATTTTAGTCGGCGCCGCAAACGTTATAGTACTAATTTGTAACACTGCGTTTCTCCTGTCCCGTTGTTATTCAGCCCCTTAATTTTCCGTACCCTTCTTTCCCAACATATCACGACGTTTAATTCACAGTTCTACTTAAGTTGAGGACAACCCAGAGGGCTATGGAACGAAAAATGGTAGGGGTAAAAAGATAGCGTGCAGAGTGGGTCAGAGAAATAACTCAAGTTACCGACATTCTAGTGGAAATTAAGAAGAAGAAATGGGCATGGGCAGGACATGTAGGGCGAAGAGAGGATAACCGATGGTCGCTTAGGGTAACAAACTGGATTCCAAGGGAAGGAAAGCGTAGCAGGGGGCGGCAGTAAGTTAGGTGGGCGGATGAGATTAAGAAGTTCGCAGGGGTAAAGTGGATGCAGCTAGCACAGAACCGGGTTAAGTGGAGAAATATGGGAGAGGCCTTCACCCTGCAGTGGGTATAATCAGGCCGATGATGATGATGATGATGATGAATTCACATCGAATGACATATTTTAATAATTTTCATTCCACGGTGAATGTGGGTGCTCTGGGATGTGTAAAATCCCCGCGTGAAGTGACGTGGCTGTGACGACATAACCCTGACGAGACCAATCATGGTTATTTGATCACGGTCAAATGCGCTGACGCCGGCTTTTCAGCGACACAGGACCTTTAGGCTATCGCCTAACATTCTATACAAGTCCTCCCGGCAGCACTGCACCCCCGAAATGCGACTGCAGCGCTTCCGCAACCTGCATCCATCCAGGTAAAGACATATACGCACATACATAAGCACGCAAAGAAAAAAAAATACTGCACGGGGAACGCCACAGGTGGGTAACGGACTCCGCCAGCCGCGACCGGGAAGTGCGCGAATGTGGAGCTGCAGTTCCCGTAAAAGCCGCCGCCCACTACTGCACAGCACAGCACACAAACGCGTGCGTTGCTATAAAAGGTGGTGGGAGCGAGAAAGATTTATCTCCATAAAGGGGAGGCAGCATCCGACCGAAAGATTACTTTGGCGCCGGCACGGTTGAGCGGACCGGTCCGACCGTCAAATATCTGGCCATGGTAAAATACAGGTACACAACTCCGGTATTCAACCTTCGCTTTGCAGCTGCTAGCGGGCGCAGACTCTCGAAACTGTCCCCATATTTTAGTGATGTACTCTGTCGTTCGACTTAGGCGCAGCTGATTACGAAATGTGAACAGACAAGTGGAATAAAATGCGGCAAATAATCTGCGATTTAATAGTTTCGCTCATGCAGTTTCGGCTTCGGTCTCAGCCACCGAGCGAAGGCCGTGACGTCACAAACGAGTTGAAGTCACCCAAGGAATACAAACACTGCTTCACACTGCAGTATGGTTAGGCAAGCCTGCAGAACAGCTGGAATCGCAAAATAAAAGTAAAGCAGCGATGATATCGCTCGCTAATTTTTCACGATTTTCATGGCACATATGAACTCCACTCATCTGTGACGCCACAGCGGTCATTCAGCGGTTGGAGTTGAATAAGAAAAAATTAACGTTAAATCATTAAACCGAAAAAAACAACAACTGCAAAACCATGTCAAAAATACGACAAGATATTCTGTAGTTCTGCCGTAAACGCCGCAATTTTCTGTAGTACTTGCCCGTATTGTAGCACTTCAGCTTTGTTTTGTGTGTGGAGAACTTTTCTGTAGTACTCTTCTGTTGTAACTGCTGAAAATTCTCATGTTAGTGTAGATAATTCTGTTGTCACAACTCTAGATAACTGCCAAAATACTCACACAAACGCACAGGTGCGTAATACAATGTGTGTATAGCGCCCGAAGAAGTTGTCTAGTCCGTTGCTGCAACGTTTCGCAGAACCGTCGAACTGCACGGATCTTCAACACTCATGCATAAAGATACACAGCTAGGCCCAAAGAGGAAGTCAACGTACGCTCTGTCGACTGTCATCGACGGTAAGCCCGTTATAGCTAGTAGCCCGGGTCTGCACCTTATTTTTATTTTATTGTCTCTGCCCCACTATACTTTGTCACTGACACTATGATCTACCCACGCCGTGCGCAAACTACACACGTTGCGTGTAGTTTTCTGAAGACTAAGGAGCTCGCCGTTCATACCAATGCAAAACCTATTAAAGTTTCTCAACGCTACCCTGGAAAGAAAAATTTGGAGGACGCTTAAGCTTCGCCTTCAAGAGTGGAACGCGATAGCGTTATTGCACCTCGTTCGCACCGCCCACTAATTCGCTCGGTATGCTCTTGAGTCCCGAAGGGGAGAAGCGGGTGAGCGAAGATAGTGATCTAAAGAAAGGAAAGACGCTTGATTCTACAACCCGTGAGGGTTCACGGCGAAACGTCAGGGGCGAGTGGCGCGCCACGTGTCGGGGCAGCGCCGCACATTGCGAGGAGGGGTTCTTCTGTGTTTGCCGCAAGATGGCTCTGCATGTGCGCAGAGCGCAGAAGAAATGTAGCGGAAACGTACTTCGCTACTCGTGTAACTGCGACTTCTGTAAGTAACATGCTCATAATTACCGATATACACCGCAGTATAACGTTCTACGGCACATTTCTAAGGCAACACCGCATTCACTAGAAGCGCTTTTGTACCGCTTTCAAGCATCGAACACGTGGCTGAGTGGTAGCGTCTCCGTCTCACACTCCGGAGACCCTGGTTGCTTTTTATTTATGAAGTGCATGCCGGGATTTATCGCTCACGGCCAACGCCGCCGACGACACCGGCTTTTCTGCGACACGAGCTCCTTAACGCTACCGCGTTAATAAGTGTGCTCAACAACGTAGTCGCGCCTAAGCTTTCAAGCTGCACCGCAAGTCTGTGCTGAATTGACACAGTATGGCGCCGCACACATCAGGTCAGCACATGGCCGCATTTTCAAGCGCTAAAGCTGTGTGGCACACCAGGTTGTCGCGCACTGGCCTGGAAGCAGAACGACGCGCGAGAGGATTAATAGGATCCATTTACGACGTGGGACGGGTGCATTCGTGGGCACTAAAGCATCAACATACATCCTTCCATTTTGCAACCCTGGTCGATGATGGCGACCTCGCACCGACTGGCTGAGGGGAGCAGGTGTGACATCAGATGCCTTCTACGCGCGGCCTAAGTACACGCATCAAATGGCTAAATGAAAGAAAGAAAAAAAGAAAGAGAAAATTAAAGTTATGCGGACGCTTCGTGCCGTCGCCTTGTTCCGAGCTCTTCAACACTTTCAGCGCCATTCGTGTCATTATACAAAGTTTGCGCTGGTCTCAATAGTCAAGAGCCGGCAAATTTGGTGACAGACGGTCAAGTTAATTTTTTTTTTTTTTCCCACGCAGCACGAACGCCTGTACAATAAGTCACGACTGGAAATTATAACATCGACACAGCATGGTTAGTCCGAAAGAACTCGAGGCACGGAGGGATCTCTTTGTTTTCTTTTAAATGTACACAAATTAATTACTGCAGGAGCGAAAAATCTCTCCACGCAATTACGTTCAAGAGGTGTTTATTTTTATACATACTGTTTACTATATTCTGTAGGGAAAAGAAACAGCAAAGCCCAATCTCCGTAACGAAGAGCACTTTATTCTACTGAAATCAAGCAACCACTGTTAGTTATAGCTCTAGCAATCTCTCAGAAAAAACCGTCACGTAGGGCTGTGGTTTACCTCTAGCAATATGCTTCGCATAAAATTGCCAGCCATTTGAAAGTGTTGACCCCTCCGACAAATCCAACGTGGGCAAATCAACCCTTCGAACAGCGTGCGCTTGGCGGCCCGATCGGGGTACGTCGCCCGGAAGAAACGCGAGTGCGCCGCACACATGAACATGAGCATACCGGCACGGAAAAATAAGCTTCTTGGCGGTCGCCCTTTTCTGCCACGCAACAGCGACGGCATCCGGCGAGAGCCGCCGCTTTCGCGGAAGAATGACACGCATCGGATGCATCTCGGCAGCTCTTCTTCGCACTCGCCAGCGAGCGAGTCTGGGGCGCAATGCAGGAAAGCCATGCACGCCACAAATCCATTAGCCCGCTTTCCGACAGACGCCCCACTGGCCAGAGGCGTGATGATGGCGCCGCCGCCATAGCATGCACTACGTGAAGACGCCGTCTCCTCAGCACTCCCCTCCTCTCTCTCTGCCTACTTCTGTCCTCGCTACGCGATCCCGGTGTGTGTGTTCAAGAGGTCGTCGCCTCCCGACCGACTAACCATACCTAACAGCGCCGACGGACGCGTGGCAAGTGGATGGCGGTAATCAATCTCCCGCGACGGAACAGGCTTCCGCCCTCGCGCGTGGGCAGAGGACGAGGTCGCAGTGCCGCTTTCGCCCCGCCTGTGGAACACGCCGCTGCTGCCACGAACGACGGGGTCGCCGGAGAGAAACGACTTCGACACCAGGGCCAACGGCTGCCGCGGCGATTGGCCCTGATCGACAACGGCGGCGCAACCAGCGATCCGTCAAGATCAAGCGGTCGACGCACCTCCCGAGGACCAACGGTGATGCGTCGCACGGAGGAGGCAATACATTCATTCTTGCACGGACACCCTCGCCACGGGGCCGCGGCGTCGAATCAGAACAGGAGACACTGCTGACGGGTAGCGCGGCAGGAGGACACACATGCGGGCTGAAGGGAGAGCCAGATTCAATTCGTCTCGGTGCTCTGGTCAGACGCGCATAAGCGGATCAACGACGTTCGGAACAGAGAACGCTGCGCTCGCGAAGGCGCGGAGAACCGATTCTCCACAGAGCCGAAGAAAAGGGTGGCCGGTCCGACTTCCTCGCGGGATCATGTACGCCGTGGAAAGAGGAAGCGGAGCTGCTGGAGGTCGCAAAAACCACGGGGTTCGACGCCTTCTCGAGGCAGGCGGACAACGCGCTCTGCAGGGGCACGGACGTTGAGGAGGGGACGAAAGGGCAGCTGACAGGGAGGCAGCAAGAACGTCACCCTGCGTTGCGTGCTGCAGGGAAGCCGCCGGTTGAGCCCCATGGAAACTCGGTCCAGGTGGTCGCCGGATAGAGTCAGGATGACGCTCCGGAAGGGACTTGAAACCTAGCAGTGCACGATCTTCTTGGAACCGACAAGAAAGGTGCACGAAGATACCTCCTCAGAGACGCCCCTGTCTGACTGTCCACATATGCCAACCGGCATGGGTTTTAACAAAAGCCATCGCAACAACGGCGACAGTGAACGGCATTACCGCTTTTCTTTTTTTTCACCAAAGACAACATGAACAATATCGGCACTAATCGAAAACGTGTAGCGCTGGTCTGCGAAGATCGAGATGCATACCATTGGTTCACGCTCCGAAAACCCTCACAGCGGTCGATGTCCTGATATCACGGTAAAAACACTCGCTGACAGGACGGTATTCGCGGGCGAAAATAGACTGCATTTACAGACTGCCTCAACGGCAAAAGCCTGTTCCATGGGCAGCATTCTCCACGCATTATTACTTAGTGCCGGAATGCAGAGAGAAGATAACGTAGTGTGTACAGAAGGGAAGCCACTTCTTCCGGCTTTCCAGGAACGCTTCGTTCCAGCCGTGCATGGTCCGTGCTGCTGGCGCCCATTAAGAGGCCTTCGCCAGCGCATCGAGCACGAGCGTGTAACGCGCTCCCGACACGAAAACCCTCCCGATTAATTCGCTGCATGTGCCGCGTAAGCGTTACCCACGGCGGCAGCGGTCACGACAGGTTACAGCAGCCGGCGTCTCTCGTCGTCGTGAATATTCAAATGCGGAAACGGCGCCCCTTTGCGGCGCCCGGCCTTCCTACGCCATATTCAGGCGACGACAAGCGACGTCCCATGCTCATGCAGCCCGACAGCCGACCAATCGCGATTTCCCAGCTGCTACGTTTTCAAAAGCACCAGCGTTTGTCCATACAGTTACCGCCTCAGAGGTAATCGCTGAAAACGAGAAAATGAAGCCCCGGAAAACCGAAACTACACTTGAACCCCACGATTATACACTTGAACTCAAACCGATGGTCGTACTTTAGGACTCGTGCCCTCCTCACTCTCTGTTTAAAACCAGTTTTGTTATTAATGGTTGACAGTTCGTGCGGACATTTTCAGATGATATATTCCGCCGACAGGCACTCATGAAGCAGGAGATGACTTCGCCTTAAAGAATCATAACAGATGATATATTATCTGCGACACAGAAGCAAAAGCACAGTGCACGTACCCACTCTAGTGATGCGTACCTTGTCGCGACGTGCCGCCCACCGGCGTGCTAGCAAGGCACCTCATGATAGGCGTTGCAAGGCCGTACCTGCTTCTCATCGAAGACGCAGCGCAGCGGACGGTGCGTCGAAACTAGCCGCTGCCTGTCATAAGAAGTATAATCCGGTTTCCATGTAGAGTATACAAAGAAAAATCGCTATTGAAAATTAGGCATATTCGGTGTCAGCAACGCGTTCAGCAATGAAACGAGTGAAGAACTAGGGTACCTCGATGCCTTTCGTCAGTATTTCGATCTATGTCCTCCCACTAACTGGAAAAATTCATGCAGAGCGCTCAGCAAGTAACGTTTTTCGGCAACGTTATGTACGCAAAACATGCAGATCTTGTGTAACTGCCGGAAAAATAAATGCAAGCTTTTTTTTTAATTATTCCTTATTGAAGGCGCTTCCTAATCGCAACTGGCTACCTGCCACATTTTTCAATGCATAAGAAATAATAATAAACGTCTGCAGTGATCCGTTGACAAGTTGACTGACTGCTTCTGGATCGCGTACTTACATATTGCAGATTCTATTTCGCTACCGACTTTGCTTTGCTAGGCCTGCTTCGATATTTTTTTATGCACACTGACCACTGCATTGGAGCGGGAAACGGGTACACCGCCTGTGGTTTGTCATTACAAATACTTGTGGCGATTCGGAAAGAACCATCACTGTTGCTTTTAACAAAGCGCAATATCGCGCAATTAGACACGCGACGATTAGTGCAATTTCGCTGTGCGCAGAGATGCAATGCATATCAGTTACGAATTACGCGCAAGATTGTTATCCCATTAGCACAAGCTGCGTCAGATCGCTAATCGCCAGCGCAGAAAGGCCATCGGCCATCTTCAGGCATGAGCCACGGGACGGGATAACGACGAGCACTGTTCAAGCACTGGCGCTATAGTGGAAAACTGCCTATGTTTGAGAGTCCGCCTTATATGCGCACAGTCACCCAGGAAGATAAGCGGCACACAGCACAGATAAGTTCTCAGGGCCTTACTTCTTGATCGCCTCGTTCGGTTCCGAATGGCTGAGGTTGGTAGTCTTATCGTTGTCTGTCTACGCGTGTTATAAACACACACACACACACACACACACACACACACACACACACACACACACACACACACACACACACACACACACACACACACACACACACACACACACACACACACACACACACACACACACACACACACACACACACACACACACACACACACACACACACACACACACACACACACACACACACACACACACACACCTCCGTTTGGTAGTCCTAACAGGAAGACGGGCCATCGCTTTTTGGTGATGCTGATGCATAGTGCTCACGCATCTTGAGGTTTGGGGTCTTTCGGTACAACGAAGGAATGCGATATGATTATCGTAGGATATCTCTGCTACGTTCCTTGATGCACTTCTTCAGCGAAGAGAAGTGAATAAAGGAAAAGTTCATAAGGTCAGCTTTCACAACTGCCCGGCTGCCATCTAGAGTACGAAAACGGCGCTGAAGGAGAAACTTTATTTGGCTATGTTATTTTTCGGCGGTTGTGGGGCGTCTTCAGAGGTGTCTCCTCGTTGCATCCCCAGGATTCTTCTCCGTCGACCTCGTCCACCGCCAACCAATGGTCGGTTGCCCTCAGTCCAGAGCTCCGCTGGCCACTGACGCCCGTTGAGCTCGCTGTATCAGAACTTGCTGGTCTTCGCAGCGGTCGCTGGGCAGCAGATAGTCTCCCATTGCTCCACACTCGGGTTTTGCATTTTGGGGCCACGTCTAGGTTTTGACAGACCCACGCGATGTGATATAGTGTGGGTTTTTCGTCGTATCAGAGACATGTGCCCGCGTATATCGTAGGAGGAAGTGTGTGTAGCGTTGCAGAACTTAAAGCAAGGAAACAAGGCCGTCGATTTCCGTCTACGCGAAATCGCCATGGTCAATGCAATCGATCCACAGCGGACGAAGCCACATTTGAGTTTGACCCATAGGCAAACTGTTCCTCTCAATCAGAAAACAGTGACAAGGGATATCTCAATAACCACCAAAGGCAGCGCAGATTCGAAAAAAGAAAAAAAAAACGACAAACCGACCAGCTTTGGAAGGCCGAAAAATGTCATCCGCAAAACCTTTTTACTGGGCTTTATTTACTGCGGCCTCAATAAAATGAGAGCCCTTCGCTCGCACAGCAACGCAAGATAGGTGGTAGAACGCTACTACACCAAGAGATACCCAACTCGAGGCTGTGTCATCGGCGCCTACGCACGAGTGCAGAGCAGCTTGCCCACTTCTTTTTTTTCTCTCTCTCCCTTTCCTTCCTTGTCGCGCGAAAGGCGCCAGAAGTGGTGTCAAAGCAGATACGGAACTCTGTACACGCTGGCTCACTCGGGAAGGCCAGTAGCACATTAGTGCAACGTATGGTTGCGACAGTTCGGAATATGCGAGGTCGGAGGCCCGTAATTCGTATTACAGGCGCGACTGAACTCGCGTGACGAACAAAACCGGCCATGTTGAAAACCTACCGGACAGTAAAAGAAAGCAGGCTTTGATGCGTTTATTACCATTGCCGACGCCTAACATGAGAAAGTATTTTTTTTTTGCCACGGGCGGCGAAACGACGCGTCATTTCCTCGATGTGCCGTCGCAAATAATCGGGAAGGCTGAATCATTCGACGGCTCTTGTCGAACTACGGCCACAGCTCTCAACGTGCCAAGCCATTTCGTGCTACCGACAAGACGAGATAGTTTCCTTCGAAGATCCGGTCATTACGGACTGCAAGACGCTGAACCGTGCAATGACAGATTTCAGGCTCGGCACGGGACATGCGATATGCTAGTAGACAGCCGCTAGTTCCTTCTACTCACCGGAGTCGACATCCAGCTGTTCCTCCGTCTTGCAGCGATGGAGATCGGCGCTGCGGCCTCCACCGCTGTGGTCGCTGCCCGTGGTCGCCGTGCCAGCGTCATGGTCCAGCTCCGCATCGCTCGACATTGAGCGGAGCATGGACGCAGCGTCGTCCTCCTCGGAGTCCATCGACTCCGAGGCTTTGAGCAGCTCCATGTTCTCATAAGTCGCGGGCGACCCGACGGGACTGGGCGCCCTGCCGCCAGCGTCATCGGAACAGCTCCTAGCCGTGAGCGGCCGCTCCAGCTTGCCGAACTCGACGTAATCCGGCTCGGGACTGGAGCCCGGGTCCTCTTCATCGCCGCCCTTAGACGAGCAGGCTTCGTCGTCTAAGGCCACGGTGTCGTAGATCACGTCGTATCCGTCTTCAGAGGCGTCAATCGGAGGCTGTGGAGTGGGCGGTGGAGGCGCCTCGCGAGCAGGGTATCCGTGCTGCCGAGGAGGAGCCGGCTGGACGGACGACGAGGCAGCAGGCTGGCTGGCCGGCCGGAACGTGCTGAACGCAGGCGGAACGTCGGTTTGAGTCTTGGCGGTAGCGGATTCGCTTTTGCTCGGACAGTCGGCGGGCGCCACGACCGGCTCGGAAGCCTCCGAGGCGGAGGCCGTCGGCGGTGCATCGCTTTGTCCCAGCTGCGACACGGCAGACGGAGGCGGCCACTTAGCGCGTTTCGGAGGCGGTGTAGGGGGCTTTCTACGACGCCTTGATTGCGAATCCTGCGCTTCGGCAACTGGAGTCGCGGCAGTACCAGAAACACTTTTCTCTGATGTAGACGAGCGCGTGAATCCACTCACGGCGATAACAGTCACGTAAGGCTTTCCGTGCTCGTCTGTGGTGCCGTTGACGGACTGGCCTTCTGGTTTGCCAGTAGATTTACCATGCTTCGAGTCTGCCGCTTTTTCGCAAACTGGCGATGTAACACCGGCCGCCGCCTCTGGTAGTCCGTTTGAAGTGCCGACGCCGTTACTGTTGCGGGGATTGTCGCCATGTTCGAGCCCGGTGCTTTTGTCGCCAGATTTGTCTCGCGACGACGATCGCTTGACTCGTTCAGCATCTGACAAATATTTTTCGAAATACTGTACCAGGAACTCTTCCTGCTCAAGTTCTTCACGGAGTTGAGCTACACGCTGCCTGTGCGTCGACAGCAGAGTGCGTAGGTCCTCCTCCCATATCAGCGACAGTTTCGAGTGGGGAAATCGCTTCGCCCAGTTGCGCTGCAAGTCATTGAAGGCTTCCATTGCGATCGCAAAGACGCACTATCCACACGTCGTCACAGCCACACACACACGCTACGACTCAAACGGGATGACACACGCTAACACCGTCGAAAACATCGCACAACCTATAAGGGCGCGACCCGCACGAGAGCACAAAGTACACTGCACGATCCAAACTCACGCGTTCATCTGCGGAGGTTTCCCATTGCGCTCGCGAGGGTCGCTG
The DNA here is from genome assembly GCF_055883805.1 of Amblyomma maculatum. NCBI lineage: Eukaryota > Metazoa > Arthropoda > Arachnida > Ixodida > Ixodidae > Amblyomma > Amblyomma maculatum. The sequence goes on from NC_139346.1 coordinate 209,156,011, forward strand.
TTGACGAAGCTCGTGGCGCCAGCTGAGGGCAAAACATAAAAGCTTCGGAAAAAGCGTCAAAGTTGGCCGTAACGGTTCTTTTGCTCGCGGTGACAATGGGCTGCTCGCATTTCTTTTTTTCTTTCTTGCGTTGGTGTGTGGCGTTGTCAGCGTCGCATGCTTGCGTCTATTGTGAATGTAGGATGTAGGACCGTGCTCGAACAGTTCAAGTGGTGGCGGCTACTAGAAGTGATTCGAAGGAGCTCCGCTTTTCAAGTTGTGCTTTACTTGTTCTCGTCGCTGTGAATGCGTGGAGAAAGTGTGGGAAAAGTCGCGCGGTGAATCATGGACGACCATGCGAGGTTGAGTTCCGAGGCAGTTGAGCTTGCACGTAAGTTGTTATCGCTTGCAGCTCTCGGTGAGAAAACAGGAGATATCCAGAGAATTCTGAACTTGCACCCTGGATCCCGCTTATGCAGTTCCGACGCTTCTCTGTACTGCCATTTTGTGACTGCGCTGCTTGATAATCTAAGCGCAAATACACTGAGAAATGCCGAGGAAGATCGCTTGTTCGATGCAATCGTGCTGCGCTGTTCTCCCGAAGACTTGCTTCTCGTTTTGGCTTTTGCGCTTCAGCGTTACAGCAGGAGCTACAGGCGTGACAAAGTGACAGCACTTCTTAGCAAGTTTGTGCAAGACGCTCATCTTGACAAACTATTGGCAGGACAGTGTCACCGAGACGCGTCAGGCCAGTCTGACGAATCATCATGGTCCATGCTGGAGACAGTTCTCGTGTCACTGCCCGAGCGGGTCGCAAACAGTCGCGATCTAAATATCCCTGATGTCTTAACAACACGATCGTACTTCTTGTCTCTTCTTAACTGCATCCTCCGAACGTTATGTCACGCCCGCGATGAAGTGAATCGTGGTGTCGATGTTCACGTGGTATTTTTGAGCCGGCTTCTGGGACGAGTTTGCACTACTGGACAATCAGAACTCGTCGAAAAGCAATTTGTTCCAAAGCTAGTGCGCCAGTGCCAGAACGACTTTATTTTTCGGCGCATTTGCTGTAAAATTGTCACTTCTGTCCCAGATAGTTTTTTGGAGAATGTGATTGTCGCTCTTCTCTCAGCACTTAGTGACTACAACCATGTTGACTGGTTCATTGCCGATTCAGTGTGTACACACAATAAGCTGAAATATCTTCTTGCCACGAAGCTGCCACTGATGAGAACGTTTAACAGAGTCACTATACTGCAAAACCTCATTGGTTACCTTGCATCATCTGAAAGGAGAAGGCCAACATTCTTGCATCTTGTGGAACAGATACTTGGTGTGTGGGGTGACAAGACACTGATGAAACATCAGAGTGAACAACAGCAGAAGTACCTGACAAGTGCACTGATGATTTCTCTTGGACATATTAAAATAATTGGGTGTGAGAAAGCTACGGCAGACATTATTATGTCCAAGCTCCTCCATGGTGTAGGAAGCCACATTGCATCACCGGAGGAGTGGATAAGGACTTATGGCATGATAGTAGCTGAACAGTTTACTGCTGTGCTTCAACCTGAAGGTCCAAAATTGAACTTCGAATATAAACTGGATGATGAAATCAGCAACTTATTAATGCTAACTGATGTAACCACAAAACGTCAGGATCCAAAGATTGAAGGAAGCCCAGAAGAGGTGCTTAGTGCTGAAGAAGAAAAGCCCAAGGCGTCAAGACTCGAAATTTTGTCAGAAGAACTGGACAGTGACGATGACCTTGAACCCTTTGACATGTCTCATGACACACCAACTGCGTCAAAGAAGCCAATGTACCTGCGTGACTGTATGCAGGGACTCATGGACCAAGAAAACAAGGACTGGATGGAATCTTGCCTGCACACGGCTGGTAACTTGATTCAGACTTGCAAGGATGAGCTACAAGATGTTGCCGAAGAACTGTCTAAGATACTCCTTTACCTTGACGATAAGTTCTGCACAGCTGGATTCAGTGCCCTAAGACAGCAGGCCCTTGTCACTTTGGCTGTAAACAGTCCTAAAACTGTTTCTACTTACTTGACGAATCAGTTCTATGACAGCAACTTGAACATCAGACAGCGGCTGGATATTCTCGAAGTGCTTGCTCTGGCAAGCAGTCAGCTAGCATCAGCTGGAGTACCACTAAAATCTCCCAAAGTAGAAAAAACTGTTTCAAGCATAGCTGATGCACATTGGAAATCTGTTGTAATGGAGCGTGTGAAAGCGAAGACCAGGATCATTAGCAAGGGCAGAGGAGCCACAGTGGAACCTACAAAAAACAGGTTTTCAGATGTTGCTGGCTATTTCTTTTATCCACTGATGAGCTACTATGATAGAAAAGAGAACACCTTCGACCTTCTTGGTGAAGATAGCTTTGTTTTAGCACGTCTGATTTGTACACTTGGGATTGTTCAAGACTCTGCTGCCAACTGCCCAAGGAGTGCCCACATGGCTTTTTGTCTCTTGGAGTTTGTTTCAGCTCTGAAGTACCACGCAGATGCATGTGTGCGTGACGCCGTTCTTTTTGCACTGTCAGTGATATTCATTAATGTTCCTATAAACTTACTGCTTTCAAGTGGTGAGCAGGAACTTGTCGAGATACGGGAGTGGCTTCAACTGGTCGTAGCAAAGGACTCTTTTGATGCTTGTAGGTTAAAAGCAGCTCAAGTTCTGCAGCTGCTTGTCTCACAGGTGAACAAAGAAGCTCCAGTTTCAGATAAATAAATGCTGTGATTTTATTACATTGGTAATGTACATGCTTGTGATTTTTCACTATTAACAAGATGGTATTATGATCGTTTGCTTATCAGTTGCTTTTGGTGGCACCGTATTTGCCATGTGACGTCTCTTTACACGGTTATTGCCAATGGAAAATCTTTGTGGTCGTCAGTCATCACCTTAAAGTTCTCATGGTCTTCACTCCTTGTTGCTTGTATCCACGTCTTGCCAGATGACCTGGAAAACAGCACATGATTATGAAAGTGCTAACGTATCTGACTTTTTGCCACTTTACAGTCTCTGATGTACAGATCTGCCAATAGACAGTTCCTGAAGGAGTCTTACAGTTGCGTCTCTTTGTGTGATTTCTGTGGCATAATACATACTTCACCCTTTTCTAACGTGATAGTGTTAGTGACCACAATCACCGGCGAAAATCTGGCCTCGGTGTTGGCATTGTGAAGGAAAAATCATAAACACAGTGCTGGCAGACAGTAGCTGACGTGGCTGCTATGGACCGAATGGCCGTAGGGTTGCCTGACGTTATGCTTGGCAGGAGCTGCCCACTCGGGCCGTTCTTTCGTAATAGAGGGTAATATCTGAATCAGCCTGCGTGAAGATTTGAATTCACGTTACCACTAGCACGGTGTGCCCCTAGGCCACGCAGGCACATTCATGCAGCTTGGTTAAAGCGGGGCGTTATGTGTGGGCTAACAGCTTAGACTATCGCATCATACCCTTGAAGGCAGAGCTTAAGCGTCCGTCCCCCCTTTTTTTTTTCGATCCGGTTTCTAAGCTTGGCTAAAATTAGTCCAGTGGAGCTGCTTGCTAAACCGTATTATGGTTGATTGCTTCCTTTGTCTACAAGCAAAGAAAGTTGGAAAGGGACAAATTGGACAAAAAGCAGTTTGCTGTAATACATGGAGAAGAGGGAGAACAGTGTTGACTATTTCGCATCCCTAGTATTCTTTAGAGAGTGGGAAAGCACTGTGACTTAGCAATTTTTTTTTTTTTTTGTGAACCAATGGCTTGTCATTTAGCAAGTTTAGAATGGTGCTAGGTGGTGATATCAAGTAGCACGTTGTTGCTGTTCATTTGACAGTATTTCAGTTTAAAACTTACAACGCGTTGATGTTGTTGATGCAGCTGCTCCTGAGGAACTCGTCATGCGTATGTTGTATCAACTGAAGATGACATTTTTTCACTTCCTCCTGTGCATCTAATGAGCCTGTAATAGAAGAATAGCAGAATTAGGCTTATTACAACTGGAACATTTGGCATATAATTTGTGGCCGTATGTTGACTACAGCTTAGCATGGCAATGTTCAGCGATTTCCTTAAGTAGACTACATCTCTCTGCAATCAAAGTGAGTTACAGCTTTCATATGACTTACGGAAGCAATGAAATGATATTACTGCCCAGAACCTCTAAAGTATACAGGGGTGCAAGTGCTGCTCCATTCTGCTCCAAACTGCTTTCCTTGTTCCATCCTGCTCCAAAACGCAATATAGCTCCAAAACTGCTCCAGACTGGCTGCCTTCATGTTCTGCCATCAAACTTAGTAGAACACGAGAACATTTCATCGCACTGGGGGCAAAGATATATTATGCATCTTGCAATGGGCTTAATATAAATTTTTTGTAAGGGAGGTAAGCCTGGAGCATAATAAATTTTTGTTCGCAACTAAATTTAGTGTAAGCCACAATTGATTGGAGGGAATTGCAAAAAATATGCACTGTGCATGTGCCATATAGCACCTCCTCCCACCAGCCTTTTGAATTGCCGGTGGAGAGAGTAGCAAGCGAAACAGATAGTGTAAACTATGTGAGCCGTTAGAAAACTTGTCCGACTGCAAAAGCTGCATGAATTATTCTAATGCTTTCATTGCGAAAACAAGCAGGTACTTCACCATCGAGCCTCTTTGTCAGTGACAAATGGCTGCTGTAGGCCTGACGTTTCTCAGGCCTACGGCAGAAAAAGTGATACTTGAAGCGTAATGGGTTGGTACGCCAAAGGTGTCAATTACTAGGAAGCCTCCCAAGGGTGTTGGACAGCCATACAGGGCCTATTGCCAAGATGTTAAAAATGAGCTCCAGCATTGCTCAAGCAAAAGGATGGTGAATTACTGGCAGGAGGCAGTGAAGTAAAGGAGCTGAAGGATGAAAAGGCTACCCTTCAGTGCCGTCTATCTTTCCTGAATGCATTACTAACTAGTGCTCGGGAATTAATCAGCAGGATTATTATGGATATGCACAGGATAGAAAGAAGTGTCGTGCCCATTAATTTGAACACCAATTTAGTGGTGCTGCTTGAGGGCATCAAAGTGGTAGACTTGACAGATTTCTTGACATTTAAATCTATCAAGTGAAAATAAGTAAACAGTTTAGATCAAGCTGCTAGTCTGTTCCAAGCTTTTGTTCAGGTCAACCTGTGTTTATATTATATATCTTTAGATGCTTTAGTGATTTGTCTTGTCAGAGGTGAGTTCGAAGTAGGAAAAGCATCTAACTTGCATAAAAAGGAATCATATTGGGAATTTTATATGTTGGAAAGAAAACACCGCAATTATCAAAGGCGTTTGACCTTAGAAATGGGCTCCAACACATAATTCAAATGCACCAAAACTCCAGTTTTGCTGCTCCAAAGCTGCTCCAAAGTGGCGTTTAACTGCTTCAACATGCCCGAGCATGCTTCCACCACTGAATATATGAAAAAGTTGGTCATCTGTACTGCTTTAATAGTTTGGAAACGCTTATGTATCAAGCTTTGATTTCCATGATGAGTAGGCACACCATAATGGAGGACTGCGGAAAGTTCGGCTGCCTTGTGCTTTAACAGGCACTGATGTCGCACACTATATGGCCGACTTGCTTTTCACCTCCGTTGAAAAGCAGCTTCCGCGGCCAAGATTCGATCCTGTGTTCTTGGGTTCAGCAGTCGAGTGCCCTAACCACTCAGCCAACACGGCAGCAATAAAAGAAAGGCTTGCAGCCCTTCTTATTGTGAGACAATTTATTATCTGAAAACCTTAGGCCGCATTCTCAAACACTGCATAAAATACGCAGTCATCATTGTAAATTATAAACATTGAACTAGAGGCAATAAAATTGACAATTGCTTTTAGTTTACAGGATGGGTTCGCAGACTAGCTCGATTGCTGCACTTTTTGTTGCATTTTAGATGCACTTTTCATTCTTGATGGCCGTGCTTAATTAAGGGAAAATAAAATAGCTGGAGCCTTTTGTGCAAGATAATGCTACGGTGCATCAACGATTACGGTGCTCGACAGCTGAACCCAAAGATGTGGGATCCAATTCTACCTTTAGCGACCTCTTTTCATTACGTGCAAAAAGCAAAGCGTCCATTAACTGCTCTATATGTCTGCACGTTAAATAATTTCAGGTGGTTGAAATTTCTGGAGCCCTCCACTACGATGTCCCGCAATAGCCTAAGCCGTGTGGGGCATTAAACTCTCTAGTGCAAACAAAGCCTTGTGTACAGAAACATTTAAGCACGTGGAAGAACCAAGAAATTGAGGATAATGTGTTCAAATTGATCCTTAGCATGTGTGGAGTTAAGAAAAGGATTGTAATTTGTGTGGGAACAAGTTTTCAGTATCACTCCTTACCCCTTATGCTGCACAGTTTGCTGTTGAAGCACACTTCAGTACCTTTGGTACCATTCGTTGACTGCGAGTCTTGGTGCTGCCAGCTTCTTGCTGCCACCTCCAAATCACCCAGTTCACCAATACATCTTCTCCACTGAAAAGTATAATCATATGGAACTTGTCCTTAGAATATCATCATTGCTTTTTATGTTCCCAGTTCTTTTACTTAGAGGCTTATTTATTTATTGAGTGATTTTCTTGTCTATTCACTGACCAAATGAATAGTTCTGTTGGGTGATTGTGTGATTAATTGAATTTATAAGCCATCAATTGATTTCTTAATGGCCTCTAACTCACAGGTTAGCTGCAGTGAATTCAGCAGCCAATGGCATGATAAAAAGCTGACCACACAGAGATGTTTTTAGTTCAATAAGCTGTATAATGTACTAGTGCACATGCAAGTGTGTACTTTGGTCTGAACTGACCTCATATTTACAATATCATGTCAACTAGACAAAGTGCCATCAGAAATGTAGATAGTTGACTGCTGGTGATCCTCAGGGTTCCAATGTTTCACTGAAGCTCTCCAATACACATTAGTACTTTGCTATATACTCACTGGATATCCAAATTTAAATTTCTTATTGGTTATCCATTTGAAAAGGGTACTACAGGGAATTTGGAAATTCATTGCTTGCAATTAATTCTGATGCCCTTTTACATTTTCCAAACCCACAACAAGGTGTCCACATTTTTGTGCTTTGCAATGTTGGAGCTAGTGAGGGATCTCAGGGGCTCTAAATTAACGTAGAGCTTTCCAGTACTGTGCTTCTCATAGCCCATATGCAGCTTCGGATCCATGAGCTTACATACAATACTATGCACTTCTATTTATTTCAACACCTTAGACATCCTCTTTCTGCCACAA
>NC_139346.1:209163370-209175870 GCF_055883805.1 Amblyomma maculatum
TGTGTCATAGCTACTTTAGAAACTTGAGAATTAAGTGCCTGTTGGATAGTTTAAATGAAAATTATGTGCTAAACTAAGAAATGTGAGTGAAAATATACTCAGCTGTATTGCAGCTGATGGTACATTACAAACGTGCAGCATTTTTAGGTTGAACACCAGAGAAATTAGACGTCGATCGTTGGCTAGAAAAGAGCAGTGAAGTAACTTTCGATGGGTGCTTTGCTTATTTCGGAGAAACTAGCTTTGTACTAGTTCATTAGACCCTGTTACGAACTCTTGGAATTGTGCTGCGAGCGCGCCAGCTGACCCTTGGCGCCACGGGATGCCAGCTAGGGCGCGGTGCTCTCATGAGGAGGCAACGCGTCCTGCTCGGACTTTGACGTATTTATGAGGGTCCCGAAGAGGGACCGTCGCCGTCTCCTCCCCCCGCGTTAGAACTCGGGAGTGGCCCCAGCTCGGCCACCCAAGGACCATATCGCTTCCTGGAACCGCGACTGGCTCACGTGACCACGATTTGTGAAGTGCGGTAACACGGTGAAGTTCAGCTGGCAGCAGTGAAGAGTCGCCTCGGGCAGCGAAGAACGACTGCTCGGGGAGCCCGCTACTTCTTTCCTTTTTGGTCGCAATTGTCTAAATGAAGACCCGTTTTAAACGCCTTCACAGAGTCCGCACCCCGTACTTCGCAACAACCGTTATCGTGTGAAGTCATCGTCACAAGCATGGGGGAAGCCAAATGAATTTCCTACATGAAGGAGAAGTGTTCATATTTCAAATGCATATTATTGAAGGCTTTACATCAGCACACACTGTGTATTGAGAAGTTAAATGTTTACTAACGGGTTATTGGATATCAGGCTCACCAGTGAATAGACAAAGTCTTCACTCTCTTCTGCTGCATCACAAAGTAGTACCAGGCACACCATGTTGCCGTACCGCTGTATGAACAGCGTTGACCTTTTCAACCCACACAGGCCATGTGTCCTTGAAGTGTCAACTTTGGGGACAGTGTGCTGGTCGTCATAGTTTCCAGCACTGCACAGTCTTTCACTTTTAGTTTTGGGTTGTTCAGGTGCAGGAACACCGTTCGGCTGGGAATCTTGGGTATCTTCAACGTTCTCATGTTTTCTGAAGACCTGGTTAGACTCCCCAATGGGAACTTCCAGCGCTTCACCCAGTTCAACTTGAACCACCGGTGGAAGTTCAAAGCCGTTTATACTGTTCTCCTGAAGAAGCCCTCCTTTTTGGTCAGTTACCACAGATTCGGGCGGTCTGCCACGTGCCTTTCTGAGGCTGCTAAACAGACCCTTCTTTCCGGACGTCCCTTCCCTACTAAGACTAAGGGATGAACACATTTCTTCGAATTTCGTAAACGCCCGTTGAAACTTCTTCGCATACAGATCGAACAAGAGTAGGTTTTGCGGCTGTGGCGACGAGGCCTCATTCGCCGTCGTTGTAGCCTTTGACCTCTGACTTTTCAAGTGACTGAGGAGAGTAGGCGCCTGCATCGTCTGCGCTTGGTAGAAGAGTCCCGCAGCGTCAAACCCCATGCCGGCATCGTAGTCCTGGTAGACGTTGGCATCGTCGTAATGGTACGCCGCAGCACTAACACGGCTGTCTTGGCACTCCTGGCCTTGAATCTCTTCGATGTCCCTCAGAAAGTAGCGCAAATCCGGCTTGGAGACATACTTTCGAAGGTCCCTCTTTGACCTCCTGGCCGCCGCTTTTCTTCTCCGTCGTGGGTCCGTCGCCAGATTCTCCTGGGATATTCGTAGACACTCCGCGACTGTGTTCTGAAGCTCGGCGAGACGTTTCAGACAGGTGTCTGGTCCTGCGGCGTCCATGTCTTCAGCTGAGTCGAAGTCTGAGAGGAAGTCGCTGTCTGGGAGGCTCTGTTTACCCGTCGCCTGCAGCACAGCCGAGATGAGCGGCGCGCAGCTAGATGACTGGTTGGTAGCCTGGGAGGACATAGTGGAGTCGACGTCGCTGAGCGAATCCGCTCTCTCCACGTCCTTGTCCCCTGGTTCGGGCGAGTACTTTATGGCGTTTCGACCTTCCGGGTCCTGCGTCGTCGATCGTAGGCTCCCTGTCGAAGACCTTTTATCGTCGATCGGGCCTTCGACGTACTTGTCCAGCTCTTTGGGGCTCTCGTTCGACTGCTTGTTGATGACGGCCAGATCCATGAGCCAGGCGGCATCGAGGTAGATGTTCACCAGGTGCACAGCTGGAGGTATATTGTACTTTACCGGGACATCTTGCATGGCGAGCTGAAAGAGAAATAATCGAAACTTTCATGAATTCTTTCCTGGCGCCATACGAAAGCTTAGAAATGCTAATGAAGGTAACTATGCACATAAAATATATGCAGTGTGTTAAGACTTACCCTTTCCTTTGATGTAGCTGCCAAGAGCAGGAGCTGCGTTATTTCAGGAGTGAACTGGCTTGCAAGGACTCTGAAAACAGAAATAAAGTGCTGATCAGTCACCTCATGAGATTTAAGGCAGGGGATGAAGATTGAAACGAGAGGACGCTTTTTAATTAATTGTGTTTGGAGGTGCGATGCAAGCTACGTTTTAAATTTTAAAATTAAAAAAAAAATACAACACTGCGCTAGTTTCATTTAGTGGCTGCTGTGCGCGCAGAACTCACCTCTCGTCGAATAGAATACAGCTGGCGAGCACACCGGGCATTTTTTGTAGACTCTCGAGCAGTGCGAAGCCGTTCTTGTAGACGCTTGATGCGGCCTGCAGTGTGGAGCACACGTGTACCATCGGCGTCACCTCCAAATAAGAATGGGAGGGCGCTACCGCCCAAAACAGAGCACATGGGAAGACATTTTCTGCTGGAGTAGAAATACATGCAGGCATATTGCAGTCTTTGCGCCATCAGAGTGAAAATAAAATCACAAGTGGTCAGTCTATCTCAAGTAAGGTCTCGTTTTGCTGACCTTATTTCAACTCACTTGCGCGTGTTCTATTCGACGCTTATAGTTCATTTCCGCATACGATTTTGAAAATAAGGCGTGACTTTATTGCGCAGTAAGTGATTGGACAAAATAATGAAATGAAAAAGATTGTGGGCAGGAATGATTGTTCGTGAATAGTGCGGTCAACAATTGATTACACGTTCATTCATAGCATAGATTTATGGAGATTTGTTGTCGATGGACATTGTTAGTATGGTAATAAATATCCTAAAAGTAGAAATGAATTTTAATTTCTGTTTTTATTTTATACATCCACGTTTGTCAAGGAATAATTAGAGCTCTAGTGCTCGTTGTTATCTGCTTTTGGCCGTAATTCGACTATTGTGAACTGGCCCTTGTAGTCAGCCTTCCGGGATCCTGATGAGAAACCGGTTGCCTCGGCCCACAGCACGTTGCAAACTAATCGTTGCACAAATTGTCAGCACCGCCATAACACGTAGAGTTCCGCGCTGCCACAAAATTCATGACGACGGCCCTTGTGTAACAAATACTGTGAATCAAGAAATCGAAACGAAAAAAAAAAATGAGAAGGGTTCAACGCTGCTGAACCGAATATGGAGCCAAAGCATTAGCTGCGGGTGACTAAGCGTTCTTCTTCTTCTTAAATAAGGACACGATTACGGCATGCAGCGACGAGCGCTTACACCTGGCGTATAAAATAAAACAGTAAAAGAAATACGCTTTACTTGTACCAACGCCAGATGCGCAAGTGAATAAGGGGGGGGGGGGGGGGGTTAGAACGTGAATAGAAGACAATGCATTCCTTCAGATTGACTTACATCCGGCAACTTCAGCGTCGGCACTGCCATGAAGAGGTTGGAGAGCTGATCCTTGGGGCCACAACACACAGGCAGGCACGAGTTACAGAACTCACGCACTCGAGCATCGAACGACTCTATGCTAGAGCAGGCCTGCACCGAAAAAGAGAAGTCGGATAAAAATGATGAAACTTTTGGCGCCAGCTCTAGCCTCGAGGAAGCGCGCCAAAGGCGCTCCTGTAGCGCTCACGTATAGGCTGTTGCGTAGGCATGTGCTGCCGTGAAGCCAAACTTCTAGTGCGGCAGCACTAGATTTACTATCTTGGAAAATCCATGCCGTGCGAGGGATCAAGCCAGCCAAGCAACATCCTCGCAACTTGAGGGAGTGAAGTCCCCATCGGCTACATGAACCGGTTTGTTTCTCTTTTCCGGCGAGAAAGGAAGATTGGAAGATAATCTAGGAGGAACGGCTATGTCGTGCGCTGTAGCCGCGAATCGCGCCGTCACGCTCCTTGTAACTGGCAAAGAGGGCGACGGAGACTGTTAGCTGTATTCCTCAGCAGCGTCACCATAGATGAAGCAGATTCATCTTGTTTAGCTTAACCCAGCGAAGCAGTGCTAGCGTACCTACTTTGCCTTTGATTAACCGTGCAAACCGACTTTTTCTCTCTTTGGGATGTGGGTTTGCTTCTCCGCAGTGAGGATCTTTTTGCGGCGAAGCTTGACTCGTGGAAAAGCATCACATGCAACAACCAAGGGTAAAACTTATGCCGTTTGTTCTTATACGTGCTTTCTAACAATGAAAGTCAAAGGCGCTCCTCCTGTAGTAAAGGTGCGTTTATTTATTTAGATAGTGCCACGTGTTGTTCTAACAGTAATTACAGAAAGATGAACGAAACGGGGGGTGGTGCTGATAGTCGGTTAAAGAAACTGTCATACCCACACACGAAGATGTATGCACATGCATGCAGTCAATGGTAGATGGTATAAAGCGGACATGTTTAATTAGAAAACAATTTAAAACATCAGCTGTTTTTGGCGCAGAGTCAATAAGATCATAAATTTCATCAACGCTAAACGATGCCTATTACTATGAGTTTCTCTACAGAGGACTCCTGTACGATTTCGGCCTTTCAATGCATGCTGTATAACAATCAGTAAGAATTCCACCTGAATTACAGCACATTCAAACACTGTCCGTTACAATTCTTAAACGCTTCGATGGTGGAGTGGCTTAGCCATTCTCGTTCCGCACAAGTGGTCGCGGGGTCTCAGCCCTGCCGCCGTGACTGCATTTCGATGGGGCTAAGAAGACGCCCGTATCCTGTGGCATGTTACTGCGAGTTAAAAAACCCCACGTGGCATAAATTAATCACGAATCGCTCACTATATATTGTATATATGGCTTGTTTCATTACTACGTCTAGTTTTGGAACTTTAAACCTCACATCAATTTCCGCAACTTCAAACTATAACTTTCCGAAAACAACCAGTCAAGTCATTTTCAACTCAGTTTAGAATGTTGCTAGGCTGATAAAGCGTTTCGAGAAAAACCCACCTTTAGACCTGCAAGTTACCAGTAGGTTATCACGGTGCCGCACTGTTATACTGTTCGTTGAGAAAGGGTGACATACCTGTTTCATATCGGGAAAGCCCCTATGATAAAACCGGAGCAGACGAACGAACATGTCTGCTTGTTGTTGCAGGATGTAGTCGGCTAGACTTTTGTGCGCTCCAAGAAACTGTAATTAAAGAAGAAAAAAATGACTTTAGCATTTATTACTTTATCGAAAATATCCTCATTTAACTTAATTAGTTTATTCATTCGTCATTCAGGCATCCTTTCCTGTAGAGGCAAACGAATATGAAGGACACAGTTGTTTAAAAATTGCTATTATTTCTTTTAAGTGCCACTGTAGAATAGTGACTGTGCTTTGTTTTTTCTGTTCGTAAAGGGAGGGGGATGACTTTTATATGTGAGCCAGTATGTGGGCCTTAATATCCTGCAGAGCCTGTATGTGAGCCTGTATGTGGAACGTTATTGAATGCGCCTGAGCTTCCGTTTCTATTTTCTATGAACTGCAATATGCATATTAAAGTGTGCAAATACTCTGTATTTAGCGCTGTAGAGCAGGAAAAGGTACAAGGACTCATCAAGCTGCTCGTACCGCGTATAATGAAATAAGCCTCAAAAGCAAAAAAAAAAAAATAATGAGGGGGACGTGATAAAAAAGTTGTTGCGACTGAAGGAAGAAGGAAAGGAAAAAAAATAGAAAAAAATAAAAAAAAATTCTTTGCTACCCAATTCTTGGCCGATCCCCCTCTGTGGGTATGTGCCATAAGTGACAACAACAACAACCTCCGCTGCCTCGTGTGGACAGAAAAGCAAATAGAGGAGAACAAGAAGAGGGAGAGAAAGACGTGCGACGGCAACAGCCGTCATCCACCGCAGAAACGGTAGCGGGTGCAATGACGGCCTACAACAGATAAAAATATGGTGGCAGGCTAGCCCCCGCCGCAAGCGGCAGTGACCGACCACTCCCAGCCCTGTAGGGCCAGGAGCAACCGCCAACCCTCCGCTATAGATACCTCCGCCCGGGGACGCGATATAGCGTCTTTAGCGCCACCTTTTTATTCCGCGAATTTTTGTATTTTTTTCTTCATGATAATAAATAAATTGGTTTACAGCAAAGGATAGGCACCGCAAGTTTTTGTGCTTTTTCTTCACAATATTAAATAAATTGGTTTACAGGAAGGGAAAGGCGCAGTATCTGCCACCATGCCATGGTGAATACGCAGGTTCTCGTCCGATCACTTTGCCGTGGACACCGTAAGGGAAAGGGAAAAGAGGGAGTGAAAGCGGGAAGAGAGAAAGGGCTAGGTACACCACCTGGGTATCTTGATTGATTGCATTTTCCGCCAATGAATGGAGGCCCCTTACCCTCCGCTACTGGCACGCAGACCTGAGGAAGGGGTTTCGGGACTTCCGCTACAAAGACCGGCGAAGATTGAATCTTCGCGGCCTCAGCCGCAGGCGGATGACTCGCTGCTGGTCAGCGGGGACCTCACTTACAGAGATGCGTCCGCGTGTTGTGTGATGTCAGTTCTCATTAAAGATCCCGAGGTGCATAATTTGGGTTCATCCGGAGACCTTTAACTAGCACACACAGACGCCTCTCCGTTTCACCTCTATCAATACGCAGCCTGCGGCGGCCGGTTCGATTTTTTTTTCTTGTTAAAAAAATTTTTAAAACTTTTTTAATTGGTTCACAGGAAAGGAAAGGCGCCTTGTTCTGAGGACACCTGAACCGCGCAATAAGGGAATGGAGGAACGTGGGAGTGAAAGTGGAAAGAGAAAAAGGGGTATCATAGTGGAGGGCTCCGATGTAATTTCGGCAACCTGGAGATGTTTAGCGTGCACTGACATTGCACAGCACACGGTCGCTACTTCGTTTCGCCTCCATCGAAACGCAGCCGCCGGATAAAACCCGGGTTACGGTACCCGGGTACTCCGGCGCAGTAGTCAGATCGTCTTACCACTGCACTACCGCAGCGGGGCCCGTGGTCGTGTTAATAATAATGATTGGTTCACAGGAAGGGAAAGGCGCAGTATCTGTCACACTTGTTTCTGTGGGCCCCCGAATCACGCCGTAAGGGAAGAGAGGAAGGTGGGAGTGAAAGTGGATAGAGAGAAAGGGGAGCCATAGTGGAGGGCTGCGGAGTAATTTCGGGAGGAACGGGAGGGTGGCTGCTCCTGGCCCTGATGGGGCTGGGACAGGCAGGTCACCGCCGCTTGAGGCGGGGGCTAACCTGCCACCGAATTTTTATCTGTTGTAGGCCGTCATTGCACCCTCCACCGCTTCGGTAGTGGACGACGGCTGTTGCGGCGCGCGTCTTTCTCTCCCTTTTCATTCTTCTTTATTTTCTCTCCTGTCCGCACGAGGCAGCGGAGGTGGCTCGGTTAAAGAGCCAGTAGCAGGCCCGTGCATTTTTTTTTCCTTCTTCCTACAGCCACAACACAACGACCATCTGGGGATCTTTGACGTGCGCTGACATCGCACAGCACACGGACGCCTCTTCGTTTCGCCTCTATCGAAACGCAGCTGCCGCGGTCGGGATCGAGCCCGGGTAGTCCGGCACATTAGTCGGGCGTCTTATCACTGCACCACCCCGGCGGGGCCCCGTGGTCGTGTTCAAGTTGGTTTTTAGGGAAATGAAGGCGCTGTATCTGCCTCACTACTCTCTAGACGTATGCAATTACAATGAACGGCATAGAATAGGAGGTACATGTGCCGTCGGTTCGAATCCCTATCGCAAACTAGACTTTAACTTGACTGATGCTCTATGGAAAGCGAAATGGTATGACACGACCCTGAACGTTGCACTAAGAACGATTGCGTTCCAATTTCGATTCGAAATGGCGTGCGCAATTTTCCGTTGCAAACACGACAAGGCCGACCATACGATACATGTTGGACAAAGATGGGTTGATGATGATGCCTGAACCTCTGCAACCAAGCCGAGGGGCGCTGTTGTGAGAACAACAGCATAAACAATTCTCGCTATGTTGCGATGGAAAAGAACCCCGTCTGACGAGCGCGTATTGCGCAACGGTGTAGCATTTTGCATGCGTGAAATTATGTCTTGCGAGCATACAGTTCGCTGTGAGCAGTGTGACGCCGCGTCAAAAGTAGTAAGCGATGTAAGCTGGGCCTGTGCACTCACGATGACGTAGTTGTCCAGTTCGCGGACGGCTATCCTGGTGTTCCTGAGCACCACGGCCCGAGGCGTGTCGAAGCACGAGTTGAAGAATTGCACAGCGCCCACCAGCTGGCAGCTCAGCTCACACTTCTGTGCAGGGGACACCTGCGTACGTCACCGTGCGTGGAGAGAGGCGGATTAACGTTTGAAAGGAGTTTTCCCGTGTCCTCTCTAGAGGTCGCCATCTCGACTGTGTGTTCACGTGTCTCGGTGAAAACTAAGACACATGTTGCTCGACAGTCAACTAAAAGCTGTTAACTGTACCACCCCAGTAGGGAACCAACCATTCTTTTCAAGTGATAAATAAATGCATCATTCATTCATTCCATCCTTAGGTTCCCCCCAAAAATACGCCAGGTTTCTCAGGGAAGCACGCCTCTTATTTTTCAAAAATAGGCATTTTGGCTTAAAAAGATGACTTTTTCGGTAAAGTAATACTGCTTCTAGAAAACTATGGGGTCACATTAAGTACAATAGGATAGAGCAGTTGGTAATTATGGGCAGTGGTACGTATACGTGCAATGTGTATTAACCTACTGAACAATGAGCAACATCATTTTTATATATATATATATATATATATATATATATATATATATATATATATATATTTGACTATATCAAACAGACCATGAGGTATGAGAATTCTTGAGCTTTTAACTTGATCTGATAGATAGCTTTTTTAAATAAAATAGCGAAAAAAAAAAAACTTCAATAGCGGACTACTTTCTCTCACGGATGCATCCTGCGTAGCGATTACTGCAGACTTGCGTTATGTCCGACTATAGTAAGCTGGTAAAATGCGTTCTGATCCACTTTGAATATAACAGGTGGGCACCTGTTTGCAATCAGAGATCTTTAGGTTACCATTAGTAATAGGCGTAAATTTATTTAAAATTTAGAAAACGCGATAACTATTGGCGCTGTGCCTCAGCGAATTTTGCCCATTTTTGGGGAAATTAGAAAGTCGCGCGCCCCACAATAAACGACAGGAGCAGAGAGAAACACTGGCAGCGCGAGCGGGTTAGTGATGGTCACCTGGTACGCGCGCCACGGAGATATTTCAAGGACGTCACTTGCGCACACCTTTTGCGCGAATAAAGGCAAAACTTTGTTGAGCCACGCAGCCAAGTGTAATCTGGTTTCTGTAACTAAATAAAAATGATATGGCTGTTACGTCAGCTGCACATTTCCTATAGCAAAGAGGTGCTCATCTCTAATATAAAAAAATGCTATTATCAGCTAGTTAACTACCTTACTATGATTCGTCTTATTTTTTTGACATGGCACCAACACTAGCATCAGTTTGCTGAAAAAGGCATTTTCCTACCTCAAACAGCACATATTTAAAAGTTAGCAGTTCGCTTTTCTAACACCTGGGGCAAGAGGGGGATGCATAACAGCAATTTTACCCCACATAAAAAAATCTGCATGATTGCCGTTGTGTAACGACAGATTCAATGAAGCCTGTGAGAGTATTATCATTACATCCCGTGCCTAGGCAAAGAATTTGAGAGGCGGCATGGGTACGTTTTCACTAATATACTACTATCACTACGACGTAAAACCCAGTGAACTGGCGCTTAACCGATGAAAATTTAAAATGAGATAAACTTCTGCCAACACCACCTAGACTAATTGACTACGCATTCCTTCACCCTCGCCATTCATTCTCATGTCACGGTGACCTTCCTCTTCCCATGATAGCAACGGTCCAGATAGTTCTAGGCAACCATATTCTGCTTACGCCGACAACAACCACGTCCACCACCCCGTCTAACACCACCACCACCAGCACCACTTCCAATACCTTTACTATTATCATCATTAGTATTATTACTGTTATTATTACTACGGGCCCGCTTTTCATGAAATTGTAACTGAATTTTGTGCAATAAAAATTGTTACCCCGCCGTGGTGGCGCAGTGGTTAGGGTGCTCGACTATCTTGCCCAAGGATGCGCGATTGAATCCTGGCCTTGGCGGCCGCTTTTTGGTGGAGGCGAAAAGCTAGGTGCCTGCGTGCTGTACGATGTCAGTGCACGTTAAATACCCACATATGCAGGTAGTCTAAATGTTCGGAGCCCTTCACTACGGCGTTTCTCATAGTTTGAGTCGCTTTGGGACGTTAAAAACCCTATACCAAGCTAACCAACAAATATTGTTATTAACGCCGAGGACCTATGAAAACAAAAATTATTTCTTGCCAAGGGGAAAATAGCCTCGCAAGAGAGCATCTATTCTAGACTAGTGTAGCTGGTAAACAAAGCTGTTTCGCCTGAAGCCAACAGATATGACCCTACCCTAACACAGACGTCCTGCACGTAGATGAGACAATCGTCGTTACTTTCATTCAGGCTGTCCGCTGTCGCGGCACTTAATATGCAAGCTGCTTCTTGGACGTGCTTATACGTTTGATGTTATCCTTTTCTTATGTAGGTGCGATAGCGCCTTTGACAGCGCATGAAAGTTGACAGACTAGCACACAGTTTGGCAAATTGTTAAACGTTTTTAGTTTCGGAAAGGGAAAACGCGGTATCTGTCTCACTTCTCGCTGTGCACCTGCACCTAAAATGAGCGGCATACTATTGGAGGTGCACATGTCTTTGGGTCGAATGCATATCGCATGCTGTAAGTATATTCCAACTTGACTAGCAGATGGAGGCTAAATGAGAAGCGAGATGGTATGACACGAACCTGAATGCCTTCCAAAAACGGTTGCGTGACAATCCTGAAACGAAATCACTTGCGTATTTCCCCCGACTCATTTTTCTGGCGTTTCTCACAACTAGTATAAGGACGGCTTTCATACATAGGAACTCCCCTGAAGGGGCTGGGACAGGAAGGTCACCGCCGCTTGCGGCGGGGGCTAGCCTGCCACAGAATTTTTATCTGTTTTAGGCCGTCATTGCACCCGCCACCGCTTCGGTGGTGGACGACGGCTGTTGTTGCGGCGCGCGTCTCTCTCCCTCTTCCTTTTCTTTCTTCTCTATTTTCTCTTCTGTCTGCACGAGGCAGCGGAGGTAGCTCAGCTACAGAGCCAGTAGCAGGCCCGTGCATTTTATTTTCCTTCTTCCTACAGCCACAACAACAACCAGCGATCGCGCAAAAGGCAAATGCGAGCTCTTACATGGGCCGGGTGAAAGAAGACGATGGCGTCACTCGGGTCGTCGTCTTCTTTAGTGCACAGGTCTCGGTCGTACACGATGAGCAGCCGATCTTCGAGGCTGGAGAGCGAAAATGAGTAGACGAGATGCTTCATTCACTAAATGAAACACTGTCAACCGAAGGCGTTCGAGGCACTGATAACAGATTGATAATTCAACTGAGATATAGCGGGTGGTGCAGGGCTGGCTCTAACTGAATGTGAATGGCAAAAGACGTAGTTGCTCTGTTTTACTACGGTGATGACGGCGGAAAGCCAAGGTGCGAGAAGTAGTTTTATATACCGGGTGTCCCAGCCAAAGGTGTCTAATATTTTTATTAAGAAATAATTTTAACTCTCCTATTGGGAATGAAACCGATCAAGGGCTGTTGATAGCAGCATAGCCTAGACGGAATCAGTTTTGTTTCTATTCGGGTAACCTAATTAATTAGTAACGGTAATTAAATATGCCGTTTATATATCTGTGTCCCGAAGGAAGCCTCAATGCGGAAGTTGTAAATCGCCTTGGAAAAAGCCGGATTGAATGTTCGCGCCAAACTGTCATTCTTTGTGGCTTTTCTTTCTAGGACAGAGCGATGCTCTTTCAGCAACAACCAATTTTGCCTCTTTTATCTCACACGTACTCTTTAGCGTACAGTCGCCATATTATGTGAAAGGCTAGCCGACATAGATTTATAGCCCTCCCTTAACAAAGTTGTGCCAATGTGTCTACTAGGTAGTAAGGGTAGCCTGTCCAACTAGGAATGCTATGCTCCAGGAAGGCTGCATTTCGACCTCACCCTGCCGTCTAGAATTGAGAAGCCCAGGTTGGCAGCTCCTGCCAACACGGCCAT
>NC_139346.1:209180870-209220870 GCF_055883805.1 Amblyomma maculatum
GTTAAATGAAAGATCGGCGCAGATGAAACTTATGAAGACGACGACGCTTGCTGCTCAGCGCAAGATAGGGTTGTAGTTGCGTGATGCGTGATCGGCGATCACACGATGCGTGATCGGCTGCGGCGGTAGCATACTACACTTGATTTTTCTGTTGAAGCGAAATCTTCACTGGGCTAGCTGCGGAGCGCCTTCGACATATTCGTGTCGTCTACACCCGGCTGTGGTGTCCTTTAGTTCTCCAGACATCCTCACTAAGCGCTTTTCTTTAGATTACCTGTATAGCCTATTCAGAAGGCAGATGACCCAGGTCCTTAATTATTCGCTGTTCCCCATACCTTTATATCGGAAGCCTTACCCATGGTTTCTTGACACTAGCGTTTTAAAGCGTGTTAAGCTTGTGCATTCAGTCTGCTGCAAAAAGTTTTTTCATCACGGTTTCACGCCAAGGAGATGTTTGTGACATGGCCAGTGAACTGCCTCCTGTGTAACATGCCACAGACCATTGACCACTGTTTCATTTAGTGCCGTGATGCTGCGATTTTAGGGGACATACATGCAACGGACGCTTAAGAAGGACGTTGAAATCACACCATCACTTTTTGCCCGTTCCAAAAAAAAAAAAAAACTGTGATGTGCCTCGGCATTTGTCCATGTTGACGGGTCTATTTGAATAGTGGAAGAGCTGGATAATGAGCCGTCATACCAAACTTCCACGATAATTGAATTCTTGATTCCGAGAGCAGTGCGCTTTGGTGCACGCGTATATGCCGCCCTGGAAGAGCCACCCAGCCGGCTACCACATCTCGATGCTTGTATGTGCCTCCAGTAATTTTGACATTCGTGATGGTGGGGAATTACTGGATTATAACGGCTTGTATTATGCAACCCGGTGATTTGAGGCATGATCTGTGGGAGTTTCTGCTGCTCGGAAGTTTTCCCATGCAATGAAAAAAAAAAAAAAAAAAAAGACTGCGTCGATACCATAACGCTCTCGTGCCTGGGCCAGGAAAGCTGATCTGTGAGCTGGCTTCCCGCAATGCACATTTTTGAAATGGAGTCGATGGGCACAGCACTGTCGCGAAAATTGCGTTAACCGCTTCTAGGGCATAAAATAGCCAAACTGCTTCCATACTTCCTCTAATAAAAATGTGAGCGATGCCATATTGAAAGTGCATTGCGGGAAGTCTGATGGCCTTTAATTTCTTAATATAATGTTGGCAGCTGAAATCAAAGAAAAGAGGTCACATTAGTTAATTTTAGTTATTCGCTTAATCCCTGGGCTCTATCACATACATAATATCGTCTTGCTGTACAAGCCGCCTGCCTAGACCGCACCGAAGTTTCTGTCACGGGGTTTAAAATATCGATCTGTAAACCGTTAAAAAAATTGCCCGGTATACTAAATGATGCATGACAGCTTAGTTTTGTAAATGATGCCTGACGTTCATGCAGTATATATATGTCGTCGCCTTTGTTTATTATTGCGCACTTTTCTTTCAGTCATATGAGTTTTGACCCACTTACTAAGGGTAGCTAGCTTGTTTGATGAAGGAAATATTAATCGTACAAAGCAAGGCGCTCGTGTGCTGTGCGATGTCAGTGCACGTTAAAAAACCCCAGGTGGTGCAAATTTCCACTGTCCTCCACTATGGCGTCTCATAGCCTGAGTCGCTTTGGGACGTTAAACCCCACAAACCAACCAACCAAGTAACATTTGTGGCGATATGAGGGGGACCGGTGTTCCGCCCCGCTCCTACTCCGCAGGTGCAGCGTCCTCGCTAGCGACCCGCGGAGGGAACAAAGGGACAAAGGACGGGGACGACACATAGTTAGTACTCGAATGCTATTTATTGCACTTGCAAATAATACAGAGCATGCCGGCTAGCTATACATCAACAAGGTTTTCCTTGGAAGGGCAAGGCTACGTAAGAAGGACTTTTGACTCACAGGCTGGTGAATGGGGGTGCGACTTCGGCGGCGGACATTTGCACGCGCCGTGAATATGGCGGCCGGGATCTCCCGTGCGCGCCGCATTCTTCGGACAAAGCCATACCACGGCGTTTGCCGCGGGAGGCGGCGAGAGGGCGAGAGCGTGCGGTATTTACCGGTCGCTTCGCCGTTGGGAACCAGAAGATGGGCGGTCGTGCACGACGGGTCCTCCTGTGTGCGCAGCGTACTCCGTGCCCGCTATCCCCCGGCATTTGCCGGGAGAGGCGGCGGGATACGACCGCTCTCGTTGCCGGCTGGATCCAGAAGCTCTCCTCTCGTCTTCTCGCGGGAACCCGCGTAGACCTCTTGGCGGCGCACCCATCGCTGGTCTCCTTCCCCCAAGGGGAGGTATTTACCTCCTCTCCCAGCCGGCGCTGCCATGAAGCTCGTTGGGGTGGTGGTGGTCGGTCGCGGCGAAGGGGGAGGAAACTGGTTTTCCACACATTACACATGAGTAATATTTAGTTATAATAATAGCAACAACAAAGCCACCCTTTGTAAGCAGGTCAAAATTCACATGATTAAACAATCTATTGCATGCGTGTCTAGACGTCATTTACTAAATTCCGCCGTCATGCGGTGTTAAGCGTATTCGTTTATTTTGTATGTGTTGTTTTCCTTAGCGTGCCGAGCCTATAGCATGTTCCTGCGCTTCGTTAACTTAAATGTACCTGTTGGCAGTCACCACTTGAGGTGTTTGCATCATTGCATTTTTATCTCGTCCTTCGCGCTCTTTTATGCATGACAGTACACCAAAAACCGCTGTTTACTGCACTTGTCCAACAGATTCATTCATTCATTCATTCATTCATTCATTCATTCATTCATTCATTCATTCATTCATTCATTCATTCATAATATAGTCAAGTACCAATATTGACCTAGATATTAATAGGGTATGGCGCGTGCCATAGAGCATGCGGTGGCGCGTACCTGTCCTGTACTATATAGTGCAGACTAGAACGAAGCATCTTGTGACATAAGATAAATATACATATTGTCACGGAAGAGGGTGGCAGTGAGCCCTAAAGGCTCAGGCAACAAGCACTGCCCAATAATCGTCGTCGTCATCATCATTAGCCTGTCTACCCTCACTGCCAGACAAAGGCCTCACTCTCTGCGAGTCACCCACTGCTGCTTTTGCTCTCTTTTAAAATCCTCTCTGCTACCTCAAAAGACAGTTATTTTGCCTTAGCATTACATGTTCTGCCCATATCCAGTTCTTTTCATCTTGATTTCGGCTAGAATACCAGCTACTCGCTTTGTTCCCTGACCCACTCTGTTTCCTTTCTGTTCGTTAACATTGCACCCCTCATCTCCATTCCAGTTGCTCACTGCGCTGTGCTTAATTTCAGTTCAACACCACCCGTTGCTTCCACCTTTCTGTACCATAGACGAGTAGCGGTAGGATACACATATATTATGCGCTTTCCTCCTGGAATCAAAATCGCATCGGCAATGCTCAGATTGATGATGCCCGAATCTAGATACTGCATCCACTTCAAGATGCATGGTAGAATCGATAGCCAGCTTCCTTCAGGCTGAAAAAAAGTAGAAACCGCTTGTTATCTATTTCAAGTATTTTGTACGCAAAAAAAAAAAAAAGAGAGATATATGGCTCAACTCAGCTAAGCCAGGACATAGAAAGCGAAGTAGTAGTCGTGCATGAGACCGAATCGCTTGTTTGTTGATCCGTTGTCGCAACTTCTTCTCCGTCACCTTGCGTCGTCGCTTTGAAGGTCTCTCTTCTCGCTCTTTGGGAGTTTTCATCGCTCGTTTAGCTCTCTCAGTTTCATATTTCCTATGTACCGCTTTTCACGGCGACCGATGTCGGTAGTCTGAGTAGATTCCGCTTGTAGCCGAGCGTAGCGAGTGCTTACACTAAGCGAATTGTTGGCTCATCCATGACATACCACTATACTCATATATATGCATGTGTGTGTGTGTGTGTGTGTGTGTGTGTGTGTGTGTGTGTGTGTGTGTGTGTGTGTGTGTGTGTGTGTGTGTGTGTGTGTGTGTGTGTGTGTGTGTGTGTGTGTGTGTGTGTGTGTGTGTGTGTGTGTGTGTGTGTGTGTGTGTGTGTGTGTGTGTGTGTGTGTGTGTGTGTGTGTGTGTGTGTGTGTGTGTGTGTGTGTGTGTGTGTGTGTGTGTGTGTGTGTGTGTGTGTGTGTGTGTGTGTGTGTGTGTGTGTGTGTGTGTGTGGGTGTGTGTGTGTGTGTGTGTTACAGCAGCTGAAGATCACTGCGCATGTGGGCGCATAGCTAAGTGGTGGCGTCGCGTGCGGCACTCTGCGGAGGCCGGCGAGTTTGCCATTGTGTGGAGAAAATAAGAATGGAGCGCCGCCCGTTCCGTGCTCCACACGTGAGAAGGAGAAGCGAGCGGTGAGCATGCCGTGGAGCAACTGGCACGTGGCTGAAGGTCGGATGAAGGTCAAACTGCGGCGTACGCGAAAAGCGCCGCAGCTAGCCCAGTGAAGCTCTCGCTTCAAAACTCTCATCCATGGAGCGACTCAGTACACCTGTATTGCTCCGGAAGAAAAGTAATCGATGGTGGCAGTGTGACCACATGCTTCAATGGCCGCCATCCTCGATTAGATCTACCAGCCAGAAATCACAGATCGTTGTGCCAATGGTTAGCCGCCGATCCTTTCCTTTCTTAGAGGGCAACAGTGTTTCGCTTTTGGTAAACATATCCGCGTTTGTTCCGTTGATACCGTTCTCCCTTTTCTTACACGCAACTGCGTGTATGGTTCCTTCTTCTCTTTGGTTACCAGGCAAATGGACTGTGTACAATGTCAGTCAGTCGCTTTACATATTTATCGAGAGCATCTTATTATGATGCCTGGAACGATTTTGCGAAACTGCGGCACTGGAGCCTGTATAGGGGAGAGGGGGTGCAACAGCGTTTTGAGAAAGGGGGCAGCTGAATATTGAACCACAGGGTAGTCGCTACGTTGCCGTGCAGGTCAGATTTCAAAGGATGTGATAACAAACTAGAAAACCAAGATAAATGAAGGGAAGGAATACACTTCACGGTATACTGTCTTAAAACGTGGCTATCGAGAAGTAGAAAACGTGGACTGCACTAGTCAGCCTGTAATCACATGCTTTCTTGCATGTCTTTGCTGCCCTTTCCTTGTTGCCCGTCATATTTTTTATATGCATCAGACAACTCATACGAGATTCTTCTACACTTTGCAGAAGCACAGAGCATTCACTGAGCTGATGCTAAAGGGTGCTATACGTAAACCTACTTCTGAGATGGCGGGCGCCTAAGCTGATGCTGATGCGCCCGTGAAAGCGGTGACAGGCGAGCCAGCCACTCGTCAGAGAGTACTGTGAAATAAGAACGCGACACTAATTATCTACACAGCGACACTCGTTGCACGACCTATAACACACTTATAGAAGACGGCGTTCAGTACGGGGAAATGCGTATGCCCTCTATTAGGGTCGACAACGTATCGAAAAATGACCTAATATTGAACCGCAGCGTGCTCGCTACGTTGCCGTATCGTGTAGATCCGCACCTTATCGTATCTGGCGCCCAATATTCCGCGAAAAAAAAAAAAAAAAAAGGCGAACAAGCCGGAGAGGGACGAGGGAGGAGTGGCCGCTTCTGTAAGCTAACAATTGTCGTTGCGACAGCCATTTGATCGAGAAAGCCGAAACGACTCAAGCGGTGGAATTGCAGTCCGCAATATACTAGGGTTGGCCTTTCCTGGGATACTGACTTGCCTTCCCATATAATTATGAAGAACTGAACACTCATAAAAACTATATATATATATATATATATATATATATATATATATATATATATATATATATATATATATATATATATATATATATATATATATATATATATATATATATATATATATATATATATATATATATATATATGCCCCGCCGGGGTGGCGCAGTGGTACGGCGCTCGACTACTGTTCCCAAGGACGCGGGATCGAATCCCGGCCTCGGCGGCAGCTTTTCGATGGAGGCGAAAAGCAAGGCGCCCGTGTGCTGTGCGATGTCAGTGCACGTTAAAGAACCTCAGGTGGTCGAAATTCCCGGAGTCCTCCACTACGGCGTCTCTCATAGCCTGAGTCGCTTTGGGACGATAAACCCTACAAACCAAACCAAACCATATATATATATATATATATATATATATATATATATATATATATATATATATATATATATATATATATATATATATATATATATATATAGGATTGGCCTTTCCTGTGATACTGACTCGCCTTCCGATATAATTATGAAGGAACTCAACTCTCGTAGAAACTATATATATATATATATATATATATATGAAATTTTCCCCGGAGCCTGCATCACGTCCTAATCGTTGGTGACTGTGCAAGTTTAACATGGGACAATGCCCGTGTATTCTTGCCCTACCTAACACGTCACCAAAATGCAAAGGTGGGCACGAGTACTGTACCGAACAACATCCACTTATGCTACTGTCTATTATCTTTTCAAGTCACGTACGCAATTACTGCAAACTCCCATTCTGTAACACATGCATGTATATACCCTGCGATTATCGAGAGAGCGGTTTGAGTGACTTCCAGACAGCCTAGAGCGGCACTTCATCTCTGCACTAAAATCGAGGCGCGCAAGATACAGTGTCGCCATCATCTCTTAAGAGCCGAATAGACAAGCATCCGCGCGACGCTCGTGGGCCGGCGTCTCAAGAGCTTGATCCCCACGCCTGAAAACGGCTACAAATGTGGGGACGCTCGAGTGGGTCCGAGATAAGTCGGTTTCTTTGTGCTTCATGGGTTGAGATGGCAGATACAGGGGTGGCGAAAATCTGTTTACTTTCCTTGTTATTATTTTAGTAACATAAATCATACACACTACCCTGCTACGGTTTTATGCCTAGTGATCACTACCAAATTAATCATTGCGAGTCATTATGCGTCATGATGAGTCATGCTCGTCATGACCACTCGTCACGTGTCTTGCTTAGTTATCCGCCTCGATCATTATACAGGGTCTTGAATATTTGGGGGCTGTGATTTTAAAAATTTCTGTGCAAAATCTACTACCCCATTCGAGCTGAAATAACGTTCACAAAGTAGAAAAATATCGTCTACGTTAACTGATAAGTGATTCAACATGGGTACTTGCCTAGATTTTCCGAAATCGAGAAAAAACTGCTCTCGGCGGCGTGCACAATTTTCGCAGAAGAGAGTCGAAAAGCTATTTTGACATGGTGCGTCATCTGTCGGGAAGCGAGGCAAGCGCGCCAACAGCCGGGATGGAGCTTTTCTCAATGCTCGACAGATGACGTATCATGTCAAAATAGCTTTTCGACTTTCTTCTGTGAGAATTGTGCACGCCACCTAGAGCAGTTTTTTCTCGATTTCAGGAAATCTAGGCAGGTACCGATGCTGAATCACTTATCAGATAACGTAGACTATATTTTGCTACTTTGTGAACGTTATTGCAGCTCGAATGGGGCAGTAGATTTTGCATAGGAATTTTTTAAATCCCAGCCCCCAAATATTCAAGACCCTGTACACTCACTCGTCGCTATACACGCAACCATGGTTTCCATGCGCACAAATAATGCGATCGCATTGATCAACTACCATGTGCCACATGCCATGCGTATAATCAATAATACACTTAATGTAACCTAATGCGTCATGATTATTCCAAAGTTTACGGGAAACCCCCAAGGGGAAGTAGGATTTGTAATAAGGGACTGATTACTCATGGCATCCACTTAAGCGCAGCCATGCGGCTACAGAGGAGAACTATACAGCTTTCGTTTGTAGCCGAGGTGGATGCCAATGAGTCATCATCATCAACCGAACTATACTCACTGCAGGGCGAAGGCCTCTCCCATATTTCTCCCCTTAACCCGGTTCTGTGCTAGCTGCATCCAATTGACCCCTGCGAACTTCTTAACCTCATCCGCCCACCTAACCTTCTACCTTCCCCTTTTCCTTCCCTTGGAATCCAGTGTGTTACACTAAGCGACCATCTGTTAACCTCTCTTCACACTACATGTTCTGTCCATACCCATTTCTTCTTCTTGGTTTCCACTGGAATGTCATTAACTCGAGTTATATCTCTGACCCACTCTGCACGCTTCCTATCTCTTGATGTTACCCCTACCATTTTTCGTTCCATAGCCCTCTGGGTTGTCCTCAACTTAATTAGAACCCATTTCGTTAGACTCCACGTTTCAGCCCAAAAAGTGAGTACAGGTAACATGCAACTATTGTATATTTTCCTCTTGAGCGATACCGGTAAGCTGCTAGTCATAATCTGCGAGTACATTCCAAATGCGCTCCATCCCAATCTTATTCTCCTTGTTATTTCCCTTTCATGGTCCGATCTGCGGTTACTACCTGTCCTAAGTAGACATATTCGCCTACTACTTCCAGTGCTTCGCTACCTAATGTAAACTGCTGTTCCTTCCCGAGGCTGTTGAACATTACATTAGTCTTCTGCATATTAATTTTCAAGCCTACATTTCTTCTTTTCCTGTCTAGGTCATCAGTCATTATTTGCAGTTCATCCCCTGAGTTACTTAGCAAGGCAATGTCATCAGCGAATCGCAGATTACTGAGGTATTCTCCATCTTCCCTTATCCTTGTAATTACGTCTTTAGTGCATACCATGATTGCTACGACAGATACACAGCACACCAAGCGCGGACAGAATATAACAGCGACACTCCAATGACGCGGAAAAATGCTTCTTGCGCTATTGCATCAAACAGAAGAGTGGACACGAAACGTTTACACGTAAACCTCTGATGCAACACAGAGCACATCTAGCTGTCTACGTTTTCAATTGCATTCTGGTCAAATAGCTCCTATGACGCTTCTCGAGTACGCGTTGGGAACGTATACGACGCGTCCTGCGCGGTGAAGGGAAATAGAAAAAAAAAAACAACGATCGTAATCTCTGTTCATGACCATGAGATAGCGGCCAACGCGCACATTTGGACAATATGTCACTTGCACAAGCCGTGAAAGTGGATCAAGTTTCAACCAGAAGGCCCCATCTCTTTTTGCGAGCCGACGCCAATGTACGAGTATCTCGGTATCGGTGATTTACGCAGTAGCGATACGCGGCGTTTCCTCATGGGCCGTCATCGAAAAGCGCTGGCACAACGGAGGCGTCAACAGCTGGCAATCGGTGACATCAGCGCCAAGCGCGGGATCATGTCTCGCTAGCGTTGGTTCTCGCCGCCTGGAATTTGCGCATCGGTATACGCACTCGACCAAGCTACCTTGCGTCCGTCGCTGGTCACTTCATCTCTGTGGCGCTCCCCGCTACGAGGGTACTTGGGAAGGAGACGTGGAGATAGTGTCGGGTATTGTTTACTTTACCGTTCCATTTGTCCTATAAGCCGTCGGTACACAAGGGCCGCTCGCCACTCAGAAGGAAGATTTCGCCTTGTAGATTAGCGATGCCTCCTCCAAGACATTTCAGACTCGGTGAAGACAGCTGCGTACAAAGGGGCGTCGAAGCCAGCAAGCTACTGGAAAAATTCCGGAAACCATGCCAACAAATACTATATAAAACGGGAAAAATACTTCACTTGTTTGAAGGACTGCCCAAACATTTTGAGACGCTCGAAGAAGACGTTTTATCACCAAGACCTACTCAGCACCCTGCAACTCAAAAAGATTTTGGAATGTACGTACTTACTCCAATGCACAGTAAAGGCCGAAACATTTCCTTGTTTAATCATGGCAACTCCCTTGTGCTGATTGATCATCGTTCCGATGTCATGAATTCATTACTGTCTACTATTTTCAATCGTGAGCCTGCTCTGAACACACCGATCCTACCTCCTTTAAACCTTGCTCAGATGCCCCTATTCATTTTACTTCTGAAGGAATCGCAAAACTCACCGACAACTTAAAGCTGCGAAGCTGCCCCGGTACTGACGACATCCCTGAAAAGGTACTTAAGTCCACCAAAGTTATTTCCCGCCTTGTCTTACAGATCATATTTACCTAGTCCTTAGCTCGCAGTTCGATTACGGATGACTGGAAATTAAGTAGAGTAGCCCCAGTGTTCAGATCAAGCAACAACTCCGATCCATCCAATTATCGCCTCATCTCATTAACTTGCATAGCCTGTAAAATCATGATAATAGGGCCATCTTTTTAACCTACACCAGCTACAACAGTTTAGAAAATCTCCTATACCTCCAATGGTTTCTAGCTACACAAGTGTAGCTGGTGTAGGTTAAAAAAATGGCCCCATTAACTCATTTTCCTTCACGAATCAGCCTGATTTCTGCCCTGGCCTTTCATGCGAAACCCAACTCTTTGAATTTACTGACCTTCACTTTAACCTTGATTTAAGTTTCCAAACCGGCGTCGACTTCTCCAAGGTATTTGATCGCGTCCCCCAACAAAAATTGATGTTTAAACATTCACGCATGTATATTAATCCATTGACCTTATCCTGGATTAACTGCTTCCTCACGAACCGTTTTCAATACACAGTCATCGGAGGGTATCATTCAGTCGACTCACGAAGTAATCTCGGGCGTGCCGTAAGGCTCCGTGCTTAGACAGTAGCTATTCCTTATATCCATAAATGAACCCCCCCCCTCCCCCCCCCCCCCCCCCCCCCCCTTCCCTAGCATAACTTCTTCCACTCGTGTACACCGACGACTGCGTGTTATACCATCGCATTTCTTCTCACGATGACCAAATATCGGTTCAGAACGACTTGCGTAAAATTGAAAACCGGTGCTCAGGCTAGATGATGGAACTGAACGCAACCAAATGCCAACTCATGCAAGTTTCATGTAAATGTTTGTAACATTTCCTACGCATATATTCTAAAATAAACTATCATATAACACGTTGAATCTTACAAGTATATCGGCGTTCTAATGAGCAATACACTATAACATGGAATGCGCATATCACAAAACTAGCGGCCGACACTCTAAGAACTCCGAGCTTCATAGAAGGTCATTTTCTTTATCACCATCGTAAATGGCAAAATTACTTTTGAGAAGGAGATAAATACATTACTAATTACTTTGCTGAAAATCGCAGGAAAGTAATTAAATTACATTACAATTACTTCTACTCAGCAATTCAATTACTTTCAATTACTTTCTAGTTTCCATCAATGCAAAAACTAAGTAAAGCTAGTAAACAATACAACTTGTTCTCCAGACGCGAAGCACAGACATTTTTTTGTCTTCCCGCCAAATTCCGTCCCAGAGAGTTATTCCTTCCCTCTTTTTTACTGCGCTTGCCACTACAAAAACAAGACACCAGCAAAAAAAAAAAAAAAAAAAAAAAAAACACGAAAAGCAACAACAGCAAAAGCAGAAGCATGGTCAAACGATCGTGAAATGACCGGCGAATCCAGCGTCTTGCTGAGCTGTCTCCGCCCATTTGAAGGGCCCGAAGCAGCTAGGTTATTTATTGCTTCCGCAGTCCCAAGAATCGATGTAGGCCGGCACCTTGCACTCAGCAATGTTCATGCCACGGTGGCTCACGTCATGATCCCTTTCGCCTGCCTCCCCCCCCCCTCCAAACCCTCTCTCGCCCCGTGGTAACGAGTGTAACCAGGCAAACCAGGCACCACTGTGCCCTAGCCAACGCAACAGGGAGTGTCACTGCGCCGCGCTCCCAATTAGCTTTCAACTCCGGCCTTCTTGCACCATCTCTCCCTTCGGCATTCCCTTGACGCCTTGTATCCTGCTGCTTGGAGAATGGTTGTCATGGGATAGCCGCACTAAGTGACCCTGCTGCACACGAGGTCTCAGACGCACTGTTCTGCTCGATTCTATCTCCTTTTGCCGATCTGTTACGCTGGCTTCGGCTTGCCGCACGTCGTTCCAGCTGCCTTCGCGGCATTACTTTGTTGTCTATTAGTAAATGTAATCTTGAAAGGAATTAATTACTTTTGCTGCGAAATTACTACCAAAAGTAATTCATTACATTACTAAATTACCAAACATAAGAAGTAATTGATTACATTACAAATTACCGGAAAAAACAATTAAATTACAGTAATTACATTACTGTAATTACTGCCATGTCTGATCACCACCACCCATTCGCAAACTTGCATACGAAACTTTCGTTCACCCGAAGCTAATATACACATCCGCAACTTGGTACCCTCATCAGGCGTATACTTAATCAATGAAATCGAATTCATCTGGAATCGCGCCGTCCTTTTATATCTTCAAGTTTCTATATACCTTCAACATTTCTCTCCTATGCCTGTTTCATAAACACTACCGCAGCTTCTTCCATCTCCGCGATTTTCTACTATATAGCTCCGCCAGTGGGTGCATCATCTCGCCTGTTCAACTCCAAGAGCATCCGGCGCTTACATATATCTAGTAACGACTTTAACAAATCTTTTATTCAGAAATGAACCAGCTTCCGGAAGGTATTGTAATTGAAATTGGTCCTGTTAGATTCAACGAATACCTGACGAGTCCATAACACATCATAACTTATTGCTTCCTCTACCTTTTCATTGCAGCACCTCCATCAGTTGAATTGTTTGTACGTAAGCCTTTTGACTTCTTGTGCCTCTGTTTAGGTCATCATTGTTTGTTAACTTTATTATGTGTTCCCTCCCCCCCCCCCCTTTTCTTATGTAATACCCCACCCGTGAACATTTAAGGGTATACTAAATGATGATGATGATGGTAATTTATATTTGGAGGCCGCATTGCTGAGGCTGCGTCTTGAACGTTGCAGGCACACAGTTGCAACATAGAAAAAGGAAGGCTAATTCTTACCGACACCATTAGTGAAGGCTCCCGGGCTGCGCTGAGCATTGAAACAATGCACTGCAAGGCTATATTCGTGTTTTAATTAACAATGTAATGTAATTACGCAGACAATGATAATAGAAGCCGTGTAATGTTCTTTTCATGCAATCGCATGAGGCTCAGAATGCCATTTTATCGCGTGTTCGGACCACTGATATATGTCGCCTGAGGACGTCGGCGTAAGTGGCGGGCGCTGCGACAGGAGCCTGCTGAGGGACGGTTGGTAGCACCTCAGCCACTTGCTCCCGAATCACATCCTGAAGGTTTGGAGCCAGGTTAGATGTAGTGGCCTGAAAGCTATGAAGAAGGGACAGTTGTCGTGCGACCTCCTCGCGCACGAAGTCCTTAATCTGGTCAAGCAGCGAGCTGCATGGTCGCCGACACTGCTAGGCTGCAGAGTGAATCAGGTTGGGGGGGGGGGGGGGGGGGGGGGGTTGTGCTGGAATGCGCTATTTGCGGAGCTCATCCTACGTCTGGCAGAGCGTGAAGATCTCCGCAACGGTGTGGGGGTTGCGAGCGACAAGCATATAGATTTCGTCTGCCTCGATGACTTTTAAAATGTGCCTGATGCGATCCGCTTCTGGCATGGACGCGTCTACACGGATGCACAAGCTCACAAGTTCTTCTATATAGCTTGTGAAGGATTCACCGTGCAGCTGGCTTCTATGTAGATTGCAGGCGCTGCTCGGCGCGCAGCTTTCGGACAGCAGGGCCGCCGAAGATGTCAGGCAAGGCCCGTATAAAGGCAGACCAAGGGGCAAAATCTGCTTCGTGGTTGCTGTTTAGGCTGGCAACGTCTGTGAGGTAGAATACTACGTTGTTTAGCTTCATGGCTTCGTCCCATTTGTTGGGGCCGCTTACCCGCTCGTAGGAGGCAAGCGAATCCTCCACATCGTGATCGTCAGTCGCGCT
Organism: Amblyomma maculatum; assembly: GCF_055883805.1. Taxonomy (NCBI): domain Eukaryota; kingdom Metazoa; phylum Arthropoda; class Arachnida; order Ixodida; family Ixodidae; genus Amblyomma; species Amblyomma maculatum. The sequence continues at coordinate 209,194,599 of NC_139346.1, forward strand.
GAAAATGGCTGGGTCCCTCTGTCGGAGCACGCCTGGGCAAACGACAGGGGTAGCTAGGCGAAGAAGCAGATGACTGGCTTACTATGTTGTCATGGTAGGTGCGATGGGGCGGCTACGAAGTTCCAGTATGGTAGAAGGGTCGACTCCGCACCTCCACCAAGTTGTAACGGGGTTTCTCATAGCGAAGAGGACACGAGAGAGACCTCGCAAAAGCGACCGTCCTAGGCTTTTGTGCTAACAACTCGATCTCGCGCCGTGCACTCGCGGTGAGGCTGCTCCCGAAGCTCATCTTCATCTTTTCAATATATATATATATATATATATATATATATATAGGTAGGGGGTAGAAGCTCGAATGGTTCCAGTAGGGCGTAAAAGTAAGCGAGATGACACCCGGTAGAAAAAAAGTTTATTCCAGCCGCACGCCGACCCCATAGAAACAATGCACCGGACGGTGTTACTGTCCGTAACCCGGAGCAACTTCCGGGTTCGCCTATTAAAGATGGCGCTTTGCTCACACTCTATACTGATGATCTAACTGAAGGGAAGTGACTGCCGAGTTCTCCAAATTTCTACATTGAAAGTCGCGTTAGTCCCAACGGAAAGCTATTCAACGCACTTGAATATCCAGTCTCGCACTATAGCCACAGCAATAATTGGATTTGTCTTCTTATCGAGCTTATCGGGCTTCATACAAAAGAAGCTGGAGAATAGGAGAAGAACCCGTTCCTCCATGCTTTGCGCTGCAGGCCGCCATTGCTACTGATGGTGATGATGAGAATTCTCGCAGTGTTCAACTCCCTTTCACTGAACGCGTGCTCACTATCAAATAAGGCAAGAAAAACGACATCTGAGTACACTTAAGGTGCAACTAGTTGGGGACCACGCAATAGACGAAAGGAAGCGAGAGTCATAAAAATGGCTCGTAATAGCAATTTAATAAGGATGTTGAGCGCTGAGCGAAAATATTCAAGGTTTGGTTATGGAAACTGAGTGTGCCAATTTCGTGTGCAAATGGCTACAAGTGACCAGAAAGCGCATCTGCGGGTAGAGTCAAACCACTACAAGATTTATCAGTTCTAGCAGAAATGTGGGTTCTTTTGGTGAGGCATGTCATAAACTGTCCTGTAGAAGAATATTACACTTCGAGTATTACGCTTATCAACCAGATAAGAATGAGGTAAGGGTAGCTTAAGCATAGATCAGCTAGACGTTCGGTTGTAGTCAGATGAAGCACTGTATCGGGCTGCATCACTCTGAGCTCGAGACGGTTAGCCAACTTCAGAACGAATGCTAACGTAACGAGGACTTTGTACGCAATCAGTTTAGTGTTCGTAGAACAAAAAGACTGCAAAGACCGGAATCAAAAATCTAAGGTGCGGCTAATCGATTATAATAAATTGTTCATATATATCGACAAATGGGCATTCTGAGATACAGTAAAAGTTAGATGCACCCCGAAAAAAAAAATATATATATATATCCTTCAGAATACCCAGCAGGTCATTTACATGACAGATTAAAAGCACACAACTGGATAACACAAAACAAAGTACAGTACAAAGCAATACAAAAAGAGTCTGGAAGAACACAAAAATTATCAGCAAGAGCAAGGCGAGTACAAAATACAAAATAGTGCACAAGTGACACAATGAGAGATTAAAGAGAAGGCAAGAACATCGTTACTTCATGGTACCAGGTTGGATAACGACATTAAGGTGGTTTGGAAACTCTGTGATCGGTAATGCTGAATAAGGTGGCAGGTCAAAAACTGTATTCTTCTATTGAAAGTAGTAAAGGGCGTTTGATATTTTCTTTTTGTGCGTGCGGAAACCGAGGATAACTTCAGCGCAAGGTTCATGTGGCTGTAAATGTGACGTGCCATATCCAGGCACTCTCACTATGGCCCTCTCTGGCGGGCGTGGTTGCATACAGCTTGCATTCTGTGAGCCGAAAAGATTGTGTGCATGCTTTTATAAATAAGTAACGATATTCATCAGCCATTTGCGACGCCGACTAAAGTGTTACACGGTCCACATTTATATCTTATTTGAGCGTGTTGGGCTCCACGCTTAATTTACATCCCTTTCATATCTCAGATACTTTACTAATATTGGTACATTGTATGTTTTAATGGTTTCAATAAGAATATGCTCTGTGCAGGAATGAGGGGGGGGGGGGGGGGGGGGCACTTTTGCAGCGTATAAGCTTTCCTGGGGTACTAGTGAGGCAAGAAGGAATGGTGGCCCTGAATTCACTCCAGAGCCATTGTGGGAGGGCGCCAGCGTGCAAGGCCCATGCAGATGCCCCCAGATCTTTCTACGCCTCGTGCGGGAGAAAATATTAAAACAAACCCAGGACCGAAACTCTGGAGGCCACCGGACCTGTGGTGCAAGTTTATTTTGTTATCGCACACTAAAGGGGCGTATCATAACATTCTTTCCAACTACCAACCGAAGAATAAAAAAAAAAAAGATAATAATGGCGGAGGTTTAACCCTGCTAAACTTAGACGAAGCGAAAGGGTCGTTTTGCTGGGTTTTGTTTTCTTAGGCCTAGGTTTAGACACTGACATGGTTTTGCAGGGAGTAAATTGGCGAAGCTACGGAGTCAAGGACACCGTCAACTACAAGAGGGAACACGTGATGCTGTATCTGGCGTCAAAGGTCAAGTGGCGATACACCATAGATGGTGTACTGGGCATACCATGGTTAAGCTATATAGCCACAGCCAGAGTTGTTGTTGGGCTAGTCAGCTTGAAGCCATGACAGGTTATGTGCAAAAAAGACGACACGAAGAAAGATGAACACGACAGGATGAGCGCGAACTAACAACTAGTTTATTCAGAGGTTAGTACTTCTAAATATAGCACATGTAAGCACATGCTCGGCGGATACACCCACAACTTGTCCGGTAAACAAGACACATCGCAACCGGTTTTGCGCAAAACCTGTCATGACATTACAATATATAGTCACACTGTGACCTCTGGCAATAGTTGAATGCCAAGCGACCTGCCAGGTTGGCCTCGGCTGATACATGGTGTGCTGAAGCTTTCGCATCAAACTGATCATTTTGTAACTGACACGTTGATGCGTAGAATACTGTACCGCACTATGAGAGCTCATCGCCGACGTTGTCGACTTGCTGCCATATACTCATTCAGCTTCATTGTCTTTTTTATTTTTTATTTTTTTACTAATGAATGCGCCTATTGCGGAGTCTTGTGTAAGAAAAGTCCTCAGTTGGGGGATGGCTTTCTTCGGTGACGCACGTAGGCGAACCACACACCACTGTCCGGCTACGCGTCCTTGCACGATCGACGTTTTGCATCTACACATTGCATGCAACCAACCATGTGGTGTTTGCATTGGCTGGCGAAGTTCCCTAGCTGCCCGTATAGCGACAGAATAATCTTGTAAACTGGATCCAGTCGTCCCAGCACTGAACATACGAGCGCCGGTGCCGTGTATAAACTCTTAATTCATCCTTTTGGTCATTTATAGTGGCCTCAAGCCGTTTGTAAAAGCTCTGTACCAAAATCATATTCCTGGATCCGTATTTACTTATCTACGTACTCTCTTTCTCTCTCTAATACATATACTACTTTTCATGTTAAACTCGAGTTAGATTGAAAAGTCTGGCGTCAAATTAATGACGCATTTGTTTTACTGTTTGTTTAAAGTTACATATGATTTAAAGGTTTCGGATGTTCTTCTCATCTGCCATTATTATCTTTATTCTTTGTTTTGAGTGCTTTCGTGCGTATATAACTTGAAAGCTCAAGACTCCAACTTTTACTTTCTTTTTTTTTTTTTTTTTTTTTTTGCTTGTACATTTGCGTACTTTTTCTTATTGGACTCGCTGATATATATAGTCCTTGACTATGGGTACAAAAAATGTTGGTGCGTTCTACGCACTGAAACAAACAAAAAAAAAAACATTAGTGAAAGAAGGAAATAAAAAAGAAAGAAGGGTCGAAGGGAAGGGAGAATGGAAAAAAGAAGAAAGAAGGAGAGGAAACATAAAAAAAAAATAAGTCGTCGTAAGAGTCGAATGCAACAGCACTCGAAGCAGCGTTGGTTCTAAATGTTTTTGTTCTGGCAGCACGACATGCTCATTGTCACTTTTTTATTTTATTTCTTTTCGCACTTGTAGCAGGTTGCGGATCCATCTTAGAGGCTTAAAAAAGCTTGGCTGTAGGCCAGTTGGTAGGACATCGTAAAATACAACCACGGAAACGACGGGACGTCCGGAGGCAAGAAAACGCTAAAACGTACTGTGCTGTCTTGTTGCCTCCATCATGTCGCTCCCGTGGTTTTATTTTACAACAACTTAGAGACGCTGGGTCGCTTATACACAACACGGCAGGCGTATGCAGTGTATATTCTTGCTCCACTCCAAACCTGGTGCTCAACGCACCCTACAAACGGCTATATCTCGTGTGTCGTGACGTCACGCACCTCGGCGACCGATCAGCGCTCGATCATGTCACCGGCCAAATGCTACCTGCCAGAGCACCTGCAAACTCCGCTGTCACGTGACCTTGTGGCATCGTCGACCCCTTTGCTAATTAGCGAGCGACTTTTGAGATTAACCCCACCGTGGTGGTGCAGTGTTGGGGCGCTCGACTGATATTACCAAAGATTGCGAGACCGAATCCCGGCCGCTTTTCGATGGAGGTGAAATGCAAGGCGCCCGTGTGCTGTGCAATTTCAGTGCACCTTAAAGAACCCCAGGTGGTCTCATTTCACGGAGCCGTCCATTACGGGCTCCACTATTTTCATAGCCTAAGTTGCGCTGAGTTGTTGAACCCCACAAGGTAAAATAAAGCTTCTGAGATTAAAAATCGTCGTTTGCGCAGTCTAAGACTAACTCTAAAAACTGAATAAACGGAAGAAAAGAAGAAAGAAAAGAAAGTAAAACGGAAAGAAAAGGAAGAAAGACTTGAAGACAGGTAACTCAACCTTTAAAGCGGGTAATGGGCTTTTGTGGATAACTATACCATCCAATTTCAATCACTTGTACGGAGTGTAAAATTCTCGTGTGATCACAAACACTTAGTAGAATGTAAGGAAGCAATAGATTGTTTTGCAAAAAAGAACACGAATTTAGGAAGGGCTTGTCAATAGTAACCCAGCTTTCGAAACACTGCGCAGCTCTAAAAGAGCAAAATCAACTTTCGGCAGCAAATAGATGTGATTGCAATAGACCTGTCAAATGTTTTCGACAGGGTGTACCATGGGAACCTTATTGAAGAAAATGTGTGACCTTGATGTTGATTATCAGATAATTAAATGGTTTCAAGCATACTTGCTTCCTGCTTGCATAATCGGTACAGATTTGTTGAAATATTTGAAAGCTATTCATCTGCATTTGTCGTCTGGTGCGCCGCAAGAGATGGTTTTGGGACCTTCATTATTTCCATTGTACATTAACGATATAGCGGCCGGTGTCGATCCATCCGTGGGTTGATGTGATTATTGCATCTTGCTTTGTTCTGTAAGAACCGTCTGTGACAAAATAATTTAGGAATGAGACTAAGAGCTATCTATGGCTAGTGCACTACAAGGGACATGAGAATTAACTTCGGAAAAAAAAAAGAACGTACCTGTATGACAATTGCAAATAAGAAATCCCCACTAAAGTATACCGATATCATCAATAAAAAAAAAAATCAAGCGTTTCAATCATTTTAAATATCTCGATGTCACAGTTACCGATAATTTGAGGTAGACAAACATATTAAAAACATTTGTGGATCCGCCTAACGTAAGCTTAGTTTCCTGAGATGCCGACTACGGAAATTCACTCCGAATGTCAAACTTGCGGCATGTAAAGCGTAGTAAGACCAGCACTGGAACATGCAGAGGACGTTTTGGACCCTCACACTCAAACCGAAATGAGTAAATAATAGAGCGTCAAAGTGTTAGCAACTCGGTTAATGTTTTTCGAGCTACGACATAACACAATCGGTGACTGCGCTCCTTGACAAGGCTGGTCAACCACCCTTGTCCCTACGAAAAAACATGGCGTAGATGGGATTCTTTTGAGAGCTTTAAAATAAAAATTTAAATTTAGATCCAGATGCATATCGATGTCCACTACGAGTATCCGCGCGTAGAAGTCACCTCCGTTGTATTCAACCTCACACAAGGGCTGATACATTAAAGTTTTCGTGTCTCATATGAACCATTGTTGGGTTTAACAGAGTCGATACCAGTGTGTTCACAGGGTGCCACTCAGATAAAATATTTCAGCGCAGGCTCGAAGTGATTATTGCGCAAATGTATTTGAAGGGTCATTTTCCCCCCCTTTGTAACAGCCCGCAAGGACTTAGTATTGCAAATAAAAATTAAAAAAAGGTAAGAAAGAAGGGAAGAAAGAAGTCCACTTGTTTAGAGCAAGTTATTACCCCGGGGAAAAAAAAAAAGTTAGCGCAAGTCGCCACTTGTTTCCCGTAAAGTGCTCTGCTTGCTCAAAGCAATACGGAATATATGCCTAAAATATGCACCAGAATCGTGAACGAGCGAACGGAACACTTACCTGATGTTGATTATGAGGACGGCGCGAAAGGGACGTCTTCAAAATCAGCATCAGCTATGAACCAACTAGCCCAAACCAAAGCACTTCTGGAACACTTATTGAAGGAATAAATGCTATGGCAAGACATTTTGCGGAATGCTTCACTCGCTGGTAAAGTGATAATATTAGGACCGAAATAAAAATGGCTATTTAAAAATAATAAAAACAAAATATTCCCATGTGTCATGTAGTTCCTCGTCTTTCTTTCTTAAGTGGTCGTCTCCATTTGCCGCTGTGAGGTTCCCCACTGATCGGCACGGGTGGGGCCGATGAACGGGATGAGCGAAATATGCGGATTCAAGCCTCAAAGCGAGCGTTAAAAGCACGATTTGTAAGTGTGACAGCCCTGGCCAAGTGTAGCGCTCTACTGCGTAAATGAATCTATAGCGTCGAAAATCAATATCGAAGACACGCACAGATCACACATATGGAAAGGAGCTGGTCATCTCTATAAAAGTCGCCTGTAACGGGGAGAAATAAATTCATATTTTGCCACTCAAAACGATTGTCCTGTCACGAGCGCAAGTTCCGGCACTACACCTCCGTTAAACGAAAAAAAAAAAAAAAAATAAGAATACAAACACGCGCAAATAGAAGCGCGAGCAGCTATATTACGAAAGTGTATCCCCATCAGCTGCCCGCGAATGTTTACTAAATTGTTTTTGTTGGGCTCTTGAAACATATGGGTGGACTGGCCTAGACATATATTGACATATAAGACGATTTCCACAGGCGGTTACAGTATAAATATTAGCACAGAGCGGGGATTTTGCAAAAGTAACAACGCTAATAAATTTCATTGAGGTTTTCTTCATTTCTGTCCACAATTTTTTTAATTCTTTCTTTCACTATCCTAAGTTGGCGTAAATATGAAAAAAATGTGCTCTTTTTACCGGCGGAGCCATGTGTACATTCTAAGTTTATGAAGAGAAGGGGGGGGGGGGGGGGGGGCAAAGGGGGGGGGTCTATATAGTGGCGCTTAATGTTATCCGGATGAATTTGTACAGTTTTTGTCAAAGATACGCAGTCCAAGGAGTTTGCTTCTGATCCCTGCACGTAACTGGGCTCCTGGAAGGAAGCAATTCTCTTGAGCTGTATATACTGGGCAGAGACATATCCTTGAGCTCATGGTTCTTAAATTGAGCTCTGCAAAACGTGGGCAAAAATTTTGGCGTGGACCCCTCGGAATTCCTGCATTGAGAAAAATATCTCCCAGCACGCGGTCCATGCAGCAAGGCATCACTCACTCTTCGACGGCGCCGGGGCGACGACTGCTTCCCGCCGTTTCGCCATGATCGCTGAGGCCCAGAGGTAATCCGAGAGACCGGGCAGGTATCCGGAGACCCAGTCTAGCGCCGTGGACGCGGCAAACCAAATGACGAAAGCGGTGGAGATCATCTAAGTTTTCCCCCATCGGCGCAATGCCGGCACCTCGGAACTCCCTCGGAGAGGGCGCTCACCGGGCCACCGTGCGCAGGAAGGAGTGGCCCCGGATGATAAGGACCGATTCCTCAGACACTCCGCGATGACACCAGGGCGATAGAGGGAGCGGCTAGTTTGCTCGGTGCAAGTCGAGTGCAAGGGGCTTTCAAGTTCGAGTGCTCTGTTACAGAACACTAGCAAAAGTATAGTATTCCGCAGTAACAGGCGCTGTAGTATGGCGCCGGTTCCTGGGGGAGCAGCTAGGCGACGTGCGTGTACGCGACAACCAACACTCATACAAGGGGAGAGAATTCGATAACGGATAGAAAACAGATAGAGCGTAAAACGTCAAGAACAGGGAGCAGTCGTCGATACCGGGCAGGAAGATAACGGCAGAGGCGAGCTTTTATACGCGAGCGGAGCTTCAAGGCATCGCACCTCTCTAGTCCGCCTTAGTTCAGCCGTTCGAAGGCCGTCATTACCGAGTTGTCTAATGCTAAAACAGTTTTAAAAAATCGCTCAGTCAGCATGCCAGCAATCGAGAACAGATACATGATAAAGGCCCATTTAAAGATAAATTTCATACAAATTTATATATTTCTCATATGTAGAATGGTGTTTGTATGAGATGACATGAGATTTGTACGAGTTTAGTGTGAGAGCCCTGTATGAGGTTATTGATATCTCATAGTTTTTTCATAGCTTCTTCTGTAGGGATGCCGCACAATCGTGAGGAGGCATGTCTGTAATAGAAAACCAGAGCGGTCTTTTACAGTGCAAAGGAAGCATGGGTTCTGCAAATAATGCATGCGCTCGAGTGGAAGGGCTTACAGGCATACAAATAGCTCAAGAACTAGTTTCACCGGCATCAAACACTGGAGTCTAGATCGTACTTTATTTGTTAAGAAGCACTCCAGATACTGCTACAACTTTATTACAACTGCGGAGGATGACTTTGTACTTATATATTTACTCCGCATCAAAATGCTGCGCTTAGACACAAAAAGTTGTAAGTGGTGATACGCTGTAAAAGGACGTGAGCATCATCAGCTGGACAACTAAAATGTCCACGCTGACTAAACTTTCCGCGTTTTTCTTTACTCTTATTTCAGTAAATCGATTTTTACAGGTAAGAGGTACTGAGGGGTACTTGAAAAGGAATAATGGTGCCGGCTGCTGCTTACCGGCAGGAATGCGAATTTGAAATTACAATAAGAAATCACCGATTTCTTTATTAAGCTGTTGGAGACATGAGGTAATGTGGGGTATTCGTAAATGAAAAATGGCACCAGAGCTAAGTTTTGAGAATATGGTTTTGTTCCCAAGTGTATATGTACAGTCAAGATTAGAATTAACAAATAAACCAGGGGTGTTAGATAATTAGCGCTCGGTTTCCACGGCAAAATCACGAATGAGGCAGTACAGGAGATTGTGGGCATCTTTCGAAGCACGGGAACCTCAGAGTAAAATATTGTTACGGATGGGATAAGTTTATTCCCAGATGAACGCTGATTGATGATGGGGGATGAACTCGGGGCAGAACAGGTAGCCAGGCCAACGTCCCTCGCACTTCGTCAGCCTCCTTTTCAAAGCCGCACAGTCAGTTTCACTTCTTTCACATCAGTCCTTGCATGGCGCGTGGCAATTTCCCCAGCTGCAGATGAAGCTCGTCCTCGAGCAAATTACGTTGGACAACGCACGCAACGCTTAAGACGAACCACATGGGCTACTTGCATGGTAAGGGAGCGGCGATTGTGGGCGGTAACTTTGGTGATTACATAACTTACTGCGCTTAACCGAGTAACCACGACGAAGGGGCCAGTGTATCCCAAACAAAAACTTCTGGTACACTTGCGTAAAGGCGTCCAAAGCACGCGAGATCCTTAGGAGCATATGTGGCCGCAACGTGGCGCTTGTCATAGCGTTCTTTGGGGTGCAGCTGTGAGGATAAAGTGCCCAAGCGGGCCAGGCGACGAGCTTCTTCAGCACGACATACCACCGGATAAACAGAAGGGTCGTCGTGAGGAGAGAAGGGGAACATTGTATCCAAAAGCGTGCGGGGCACCCTGGCGTCGAACAAATAGAACGGGAAATAACTGATGATCCCATGCCTTGAGGTGTTATACGCGTATGTCACGAATGGCAAAACGGTGTCCCAGTTTCGGTGGTCCGACGTGACATACATGGACAGCATGTTGGTGAGGGTGCGGTTTGTGCGCTCAGTCAGACCGTTGGTCTGTGGGTCGTATGGTGTGGAGTGGCAATAGTTGGAACCGCACAACCGAAGTAATTATTTTACGATGACAGCAGTGAACTGTCGTTCGCGGTCGCTGATGATAACGCGTGGAGCACCATGACGGAGAACAGTCGAGTGTAGCATAAACGACGATGCATCACTTGCCGCAAGCGCAGCAGTCTCCACATACCTTATCTGATAATTCACACGCACTATAATCCAGCGGCGTCGTTCTGAAGACTTGGGAAATGGGCCAAGCAAGTCGATACCAACTTTTTCAAAACGCGTCGATGGTGGCTTTACCGGTTGAAGAAGACCTGCAGGAGGAGTTGTGTGAGACTTGAGGCGCTGACATTGGTCACAGATGGAGACGTATTGTTTTGTTGTCTTATACATTTTCGGCTAATAAAAGCGCTGGCGAAGTCTGTGCAATATACGGGAGAATCCAAGATGACCCGATGCGATGTCGTCGTGCATGGCGTGCAGCACATAATTACGAAGATTTTCCGGGACAACCAGAAGCGCGGTTGCACCATCAGCCAGGTAACTTCTTCTTATAGAGGAGTCCATCCTGCATGATGAACGGTGTGGAACGTGCTCCTGCGTTGGCCGAAGAAACAAAAGGTTGCAAAATTTGTTGCTCTCGACGGAAGGTCTCTGTGTTTGGGAACGATGTAGAAAGCGAGGCCAAACATACCTCGAAGCCTGCCTCTCCGGTAGTTGTTGGCAACGGATGGCGTGACAAGCAGTCAGTATCACTGAGGTGGCGACCACTTTTGTAGTTAACAGAAAAGTTATGCTCCTGCAGGCGTAATGCCCAACGCGCCAGACGACCAGATGGATCGCGTAGGCCTATGACCCAGCATAAGGAATAATGATCGGTCACGATCGTAAACGAACGTCCATATAGATATGAGCGGAACTTCTGGACGGCAAATACAACAGCTAGGCATTCCAGTTCAGTTGCGATGTAATTGCTCTCTGACTTCGTTAAGGTGCGGCTGGTGTATGCAATTACATTCTCGGCACCGCCATGAATATGTACTAGTAGCGCTCCCAGGCCAACGCCACTAGCATCAGTGTGAATCTCTATGGTTGCGGCAGGATCAAAGTGACGCAAAAAGGGTGCCGAGTTCAGAGCGAATTTCAGCTGATTGAAAGCTGAATCACAGTCGGGTGTCCAAACAAACTGCGAGTCCTTGTGCAGAAGGGCAGTTAGAAGATGCGCAGGGTGCGCAAAGCCAGGGATAAAGCGGCGGAATTAGTACGACGACAATCCAAGAGAACTCCGAAGGCTTTTGATTATACGTGGCTTTTCAAAGTCTCTAACTGCAGCGAGCTTCTGAGGATCAGGTCGAATTCCGTCTTTATCAACGAGGAAGCCGAGGGCAAGAGTTTGTCGTTCTCCGAAGTGGCACTTCTTAGAATTTAAGATACGTCCAGCCCTGCTGATATATTTGAGGCCTTCATTGTGCTATTCAAATGTCTTGCCAAAGATAATAACGTCATCCAAACAGCACATACAAATATCCCATTTGAGGCCATGAAGAACCGTATCCATGAAACGTTCGAACGTCGCAGGCGAATGACACGAGCCGAACGGTATTACGTTAAATTCGAACAAGCCGTCAGGAGTCACGAAGGCAGTCTTCTCTGTCACACGGGCGCATCGGTATTTGCCAATACCTGGTGCGGAGATCAACGGACGAGAAGTATACGACCCCGAGCGCAGACAGTCGACAGAGTCATCAATGTGCTGCAGTGGGTACACATCTTTTTTGTGATCGCATTCAAGCGACGATAATCGACGCAAAATCGCCATGAATTGTCCTTCTTTCTTACTAGTATTACGGGCGCGGCCCGCGGATTGGAAGACTCCAGAATCACTCCTTTCTGCAACATCTTTTGTACTTGGTCATGAATAATTTTGCGCTCGGCTGGAGAAACTCGGTTCGGTTTCTGCCTGTTGGGATTGTCATTCCTCGTGTTGATTGGATGTTGCGTACGAAAGTGTGGAACAGAAGAAAGAGATCCTGTCCTGGCAAAATCAAAAGCGCGAGACGCAAAAACGTCCTGCAGTGCACAACCGGGTCCACGTAGTAAGTGCATGGTCTTCATGATTCTCAAACCACAGGACAGTCCCGGCGAGAAAGAGCACAGCATTACCAAGTTGAGCAGTCGAATCCCAACGATTGTACTTGCTGACTCGTTGGTAATGGGTCAGCCAGTCTTCAACATCGTCATCAGATTCACCCGTAGACATGCGGAGTTAACGATGGGGCGGCTAAGACCTGGGTTGTTCGGAAGATTGTGTCTGAGCCTCTTGAGTCATGATGGTGACATTGGTTTCCGACTGGAGAGGTGGAAAAGCAGCTAAGCGGTGGCTACGACGAACGACCAGCGGATTCAGAGTGACGTACCCAGCCGACTTCCACCAAGTATTGTTACGGATGTGATGCGTTTATTCCCAGATGAACGCTGACGATGGGGGGTGAACTCGGGGCAGAACAGGTAGCCAGACGTCCCTCGCACTTCGTCAGCCTCCTCCTCCTTCTTCTTCTTCTTCTTCTTCTCCCTCGTTGTAATGGCACATACACACAGTGGGGGACTGGCCAGAATTCGTTGTAGGTGACATAATATTTTTGATAATGTCGATATGACTGTACGATATAGATAACCTAATAATTAGGAGCTAGTGTTGCCTTCTTGTCTTCTGCGTAGTTGTGGTTAGTTTCAAGTCCTTCTCCGCCATTGTGAGCCAACACATCTTCCTTATAAGTATCAAAATACCTTAGCTGCTCACCTAGCTATCGTACAATTTCGTCATGCGCTCTTTAGATAATATTGTCACGCGCTACGCAGAGACTGATGCGAAAGAAGTGAAAGTGACTGTGTGATTTTGAAGAGCCTCCTCTTCAAAACCACACAGTCACTTTCACTTGACAGGAGCGGTCTCTACGTATAAGAAAAAAAAAGGGCAACAAAAGATAAAGTTGTTTCTTTTTTTATTATTGTGTTATTCCACGTGAGACAAGAAAATACGCGCCTCGCACCACCATGGGAGGTGGCAAATAGTCTACAAAATTAGCAGGGTGAGACCTACACCATGAGATTGGCATTTTTATATTGTGAACACGATCATCTGACGCGAAATGTAAACTAAGCATCATAAAGGACGTCCAAGTTGCTTTGGCAAGCATCACGCGTTGCATACAACATGTATGATATCGGGTATCCTTGAAATGATAGAAAAAAATCAAACTAGAGAAGCAAACTTCGTTGACCCTATAGGACCACTGTGGCAATAATGTACATGTGTTCACCACGTGATCCGAAGAGGTATGTGGATGCTGGCTTTTGGGCGTCATTATGCAAGCAGGTCAGCAGAACAATGGGCACGAGTTTGATTGGCTGCTGTGTGTGTTTGTTCAAGCGAATGTGTGTGTGCGTATGTCACCTGTCTTTCAAAGTTTTAGCGGCATTATCTGCCTGTAAATATTTATATAATGAGCTCATCGGCCACCTTGGTTGCGTAAAAAGTGCGATAAATCAGCCATATGGCGGCCGCGCGTGCATTCGTTAAGGCTGTTTCATCACGTGCGTCTAGCTAATGCCGTACAAGGAATAAAATGATGTAAAACATATTCAAAATTGCAAGTTAAAATTTGCTTGAATGGGATTGTATTACTTGCTCCTGTCGAAGAGAAGCCTGATTTAGCCAGCTCTACATCGTGCACTAATTGTTTGCCCGATGATGTCCCTGCATTAAACCTTGGCCGCACATCTGTCGACCTACACAGTAATAATTTGAAGTGTTCTGAACGTAAGAGTTGATAACTATTAGTTTGCCTGAATTTGATGTTGTTCGCGGAAGACATAAAAAGATGCAATGCACAACGCAGTATGAAGAGGCTTCATGGATCCTCGTGATGTTCACACTGTTTTTTTTTTTTTTTTGCAACCTTTTTATAAGGCATACTATGGAAGCTTCATGTAAGTTGTTTTCTGCCAGAAAATGGAGGAGTATGCCTCGATAACTAACTAATCACATACGGTTAGCGAAAAAAAGTGCTCTCGTGTTTGTTTTTTTGTGTTTTTTTTTCATTTGTAGGCATTTGGTGCGGATGCAGAGTGAAGTGCGCTCTTCCCTTCGAGTTCCTGGATAGCTCTTCTCTATAAGCGCCGCTTGCCTCTGCCCATGAACCCCTCGCTGGACCGATGGACGGGTGGCCGTCACGACCACCCACCGAAGAACGGGTGTATCGAAAACATGTATTGAAAACCGCATATTTGGAACTAGTGAGGGGATTGTCGAGCTCTTCAGGCGGCCTCCTCAAACCAGGATGCCGGCAGCCGCTGCTATCCCTCAGCTGTTGCTGGTCTCGCAGGTCTCAGCTGAACAGATCAGCTTCCGAAGGGGAAAAAGTGGGCTGGACAGATGGGCAGCCATGCGGCTTCGGACACGCCCATGCGGAATGGTAGTTATATATGGTCGGTTTGGAGCTGCCGCATGCATGAGTGACATCGAGAGCGGTAATGCGAGGGAAAGAAGCTGTCGCCCGACAGTGGCATCTGCTCTGAAAAGGGATTAGTGCGGCGGGGGAAGGCTTCTGCGTTGTTGTCTGTAGTATTCGAGGGTGAGTGTGTATATCACGGCTCGTATATTTCGCGGTTAATTTGTGGGGATGATCGACGATGCCTTATATACATATAGCGGTAGTTAGTAACCGGTTCTTAAGGAGTGTTTGGTTATGGTAGATCTTATGGAAGAAGCATAGGCGACAATCTTTTCGGCAGTGGGAAAGAAGCGGCAAAGACAATGTGGGCTTCATTGCGGTAGCACAGGATTTACGGTGATAATTCGAAAGTATGCAAAATAAAAATAGATTTGTACGTGCACGCATACGCTTGCTTGGGCAGGGCCAGAACGGGCTAAGTGGTTGAACAAGGGTTATTTGGAACTGACTGCTTCTGGCGTAAATTGGCGAAGAGACATTGTTAATCATCCTATGATTCTATTTACTCCCTTTTTTACACGAGAGAAGTGCGCAAGAGTGCCTCCGCCACGTCTGAATAGGAGGGAACTCACCGTTATGCATCAAACAAAGCAATGACCTCAAGCCAGTTATCGCGGAACAAAAATAAATGTGGTGTCCACAAACGCTTTCCTCGCTCCAGGAGAGGATGAGCTTTTATCGCGTGCCACCAGCATGCTTAGGCGTGCCAAAGTAAACAGGTAACTGCTAATCAGATACGCAAATGCCATGCAGCGATTGCCGAAAGGCAATTGGATCGTGCTTGTTGTCACAGAGGGAGAGCAAACGAGCAAGTGACGGTGCCGAAGGGAGAAATAAGGCCTTTTGCAGGCAACAGGAGGAGGAGGAGGATAAACTTTTATTTTTCGAGGAGGAAGTCTTAGGCAGGGGTTTTCGCTCTACATGGCCTGAATTCTTTGGGCTCTGGCAGCCTGGGTTGCATGCTCGATGTCCCAGAGTTGGATTCGTGGGCCCGAGCTGTGTATGGCGGCCTATCGCTGCTCGCAGATAGAGAGCTGCCCCACGTGTTCTAGATTGGTTCTCCGCAGGCAAAACATAATAAATGGTGTATAATTCCCGGTATCCATTGGCGTATACGTAGCCGGACAGTAGGTACGAAGGTTTACGTAGCTTTTGCAGGTGAACTCCCGCGCATTAGAGTTGTGTCTAGGCTACGTGTTTGACAGAAGTGATTACTTTATAGGGAACCATTCGGCCGCTCGCCAACCTCATAAGGGGCTGTCCCCTCGACCGGAGGACAAGTCCTTGGTCGAAATTGTAGGAATGAAGGAATTTGCGGGTGTCCAGATCAGCTGCTTGAAACAACAAAATTTACTGGGCGCTTTCTCAGACCCTGATTAGAAGGGCATTATCTGATAATACAGCCCTCGTTAGGTTTCTTCGCTGCTACCGGAACATGTGAAGTTCAGGCCACTTCATGTTTAGTTTATTTATGTTAACTCTACGGAGAGTGATTGCCGCAGAGGCATCATGCCCCGCTCAAAATTTCATCCTACTCACTCTTTATTTATCTTTTTTTTTTATCGCTGTATTTGTGCATTTCAAATTTCTTGCAGAGAATGACGCTTATGAGAATAAAAAAAGTGTTTAATCTGAGTTGTTTTTGCATGGTGGTTAAATGTATGGGAAGACCCCCGTGATTTTCAAAGCCTTGAATTAAAATGGGGGGGGGGGGGGGGGGGGTAGATGGAAGTTGCGCCGTTCATTAAGTGGGAGGACGTGATTGTCAGCCCGGTCAGCTCCTCCAACCTCTCCGTGACTGGTGTTGTTGCTCCTGACTGCATTAGTCTTTTCCCTCTTTCCCTTTTAGAACCTCTCATCCCTTTGCCACAGTGCAGGGTAGACTTGTGGTAACTATGGCATATTTTTGATAGGGAACATTGGATGCTAATTTTGTCAGCTAAACGTCTTGGCGTCACTCTTGGTGTCCAGAGGAAGGG
This sequence comes from Amblyomma maculatum, assembly GCF_055883805.1. Taxonomy (NCBI): domain Eukaryota; kingdom Metazoa; phylum Arthropoda; class Arachnida; order Ixodida; family Ixodidae; genus Amblyomma; species Amblyomma maculatum. The sequence continues at coordinate 209,211,337 of NC_139346.1, forward strand.
GAGGAAAAGAGAGAGAAAGTATGTAGTCTTTTGCGTCGTCGCAATCGAACCGTCAAGGGCAAGTCTATAAAGGAGGGCTGACATGTCGATCTCTTCTAGTTGATCAGCAAGATCCGGTGAGCAGGGTACGTTTCTGACAGGAAAGAGCAATTGATCCTTCGTTACAGCAGGAAGTTCGAGGGCTTGATACCCATGATATCCCGTCTGGAGACTTCGGCCACAGAGAAAGAATGAATTCGGCGATGGGCGTCATATGTCGAACATGCGACATGCACACAGGATATGGCCCACGGCGCCTGTGTAACCTCATGAGGGGCAAGCGAGGGCGGGGGCCAGGCCACAAATGAACTTCCACGCGGTGTTCAAGCGCTACCGGTACGGAGGCGCAGGAAGATGGCTTTAGGAAGATGCTTATAGATAACCTCTCTGCCTCCTCCTCTCTTCCATGGCAGGCACTACTGTTTTAGTAAGGTATACGGGCTTTATTGCCGACTTGACTCACCGAGGAACGAGTGTGTCAGCTCGTATTTTTCTGGCGATATAAGGCCACAGTGGGACCGAATGGACGTCGGCTGTGCCACCTTATTAGGAATGCAAGCCCATGTGCTTGAGTATGCATGTTTTAAATAGAAAAATAAACAAAAAATGAACAGATGCCATGATGCGATGGCGTCTTCAATGGACAAGAAAATTAACAAGAACATTCGATGTGTTGGCAGGACAGCATTAGAGTATTTGACGCTTTTCCATCGAGAGCGTCACGGTTATAGCCGCACCCTTGCGCTATTAGAACCATAACTGAAATTCCGCCAATTGAATAAAAAAAAAATGGGCTTTTCCCCACATCAACATGTACGAAACAAACTTGGGACAGATGGTACCGTTTTTATTGCCTCTTGACTGTTCCAAAATATTTGTTTTTTCCAGCCCACAGCAACAGGGAGAAATAGGAAAAAAACAGCGTTTAGCCTAGCCTCGTGCACACAAGAACATTTGTTTTTCTCTGTGTGTGTGTGTGTGTGTGTGTGTGTGTGTGTGTGTGTGTGTGTGTGTGTGTGTGTGTGTGTGTGTGTGTGTGTGTGTGTGTGTGTGTGTGTGTGTGTGTGTGTGTGTGTGTGTGTGTGTGTGTGTGTGTGTGTGTGTGTGTGTGTGTGTGTGTGTGTGTGTGTGTGTGTGTGTGTGTGTGTGTGTGTGTGTGTGTGTGTGTGTGTGTGTGTGTGTGTGTGTGTGTGTGTGTGTGTGTGTGTGTGTGTGTGTGTGTGTGTGTGTGTGTGTGTGTGTGTGTGTGTGTGTGCGTGTGTGTGTGTGTGTGTGTGTGTGCGCGTGCGTGCGTGCGTGCGTGTGTGTGTGTGTGTGTGTGTGTGTGTGTGTGTGTGTGTGTGTGTGTGTGTGTGTGTGTGTGTGTGTGTGTGTGCGCGCGTGCGTGCGTGCGTGCGTGCGTGCGTGCGCGCGCGCGCACGAGGCGAGGCTAAACATCTATTGCCCCAACCTTTTTCCCTATAGAAAAGTAGAGCATTTAGTTATGCACCCTTTGGAAAGCTCGAACAGGCACTGCACTTCACTATCTGTTCTACAGATGTCGTCACCAGCAGTTAGCCTTTGGTTGGTTTGCACGCGCCGAAGTGGAGGCTGTAATAAGCGGACTCCATGTGTAGGTCGGTAAAAATACGACGCCCTCTGAACGAATGGTAGCATTTATTTTTTCGCGGAGGGGGGGGGGGGGGGGGGGGGAATGCATGCGCGACGTCATGACTGTAAACTGTATAGTGCTCAAGTCGAGCCCTTGTGCAGCATTTCAGAGCTTATTCGTAAACCATTCCTGTGCATTATATTTAAAACGCATGCAACGACGTTTGCCATAAAACCGAACGTGGTTAATGACAACACTTATTCCGATTCGGTGTTTAAAAATTCTTCATATGGTTTAGGATGCTAGCGGCCGGCACGCTGCAGGCCACGGTTTGGTAAAGAAGCCAAGGCTAGCATTCGAGGCCTGCACTCGATCGTTCGTTTAGGAAGTAGCTATAGAGTGCGAAGCTGCACATAAATTGCCATAACTGACGCTGCTATCTCGCGGCACAGCCGCGGAACTTGATGGAGGTATAGCGCAGAGGCTGCAGTTTAGTCGACCACATGTGTCTAGTCGTTCCGCGGCACTTCATCTAAAAATTTATCTCGCGAGGAGAGAACAGAGAAACTGAAAGCGAAAGGTGCGCGGAGAGTTACAAAGGCAAGCTTCCACGTGCTTTCCTTATCATATCTTTGTATCTGACGCCGAGTGCGCAACGGGGCTTTCCGCGAACGCTGAGCTCGGACTCCTGCAATTCTCGGAAATGTTTTCCTCCCATGAAACACGCGGAAAGCGCTACGGGCGGGTGCATTTGAGTTGTTTTGGGTACCACTGAACACGGGAGATCTGGAGCGCGGCTCTGTCACAGGACCCGCCAGTAGAGACGGTAATTTTGTAACGACGTCTGGGAAGACTGCATTACCAAACAAAGAATGATTAGAGATAATCGCTTTCGTAATAATAACGGCCACGTTAAGAACATTACATGTGACTACGGCCATCTCAGACGGACTTACCGAAACCGAGGCCGATCTCACGCTTAACAAGAGATTTGTAGGCCGTGATGCCAGTTTATTTTCCCGAACGGATCTGTTTTACGATAGCGCGGTGTTTTAATGTCTTTGTTAGATCAAATACAGGTTTTTTATCCACTCACCTCCTTCCTCCAGTGCAGGGTAGCAAACTGGTTTCTTCTTCTGGTTAACCTTCCTGCCTTTTCTCCTACCATTTCTCCTCCTCCTCCTCCAAACACAGATTAAGATAGCGAAGCTGAAACTAACAGAATAACAGATTCACGCAAAGTAAAAACTGCAAATAATGTTTTGTTGTGCTAAATATTAATTGTCAGTGCGAAAATATAAACGGAGCGAAATTATAAAAAAAGGAATCCATTGATCGATCACTCTCTTGATCAATCAATCAATCAATCAATTACTTATTAATTGATCAGCCAGCCAAGAGGAAGCCCCAGGGAAAGAAACGCATGTAAGCTCCACCCTTTATCTTGGGTCACAGGCTGGTAAGCGATAACATTCAGATGCCAGAAAGGTTCCTATTACATGCAGCCTCGTAGACGGAATCGATGTGAAGAGCTGATATTGCGCACGTGATTGCTCAGTTATCGGCTAACAGGTTGCTTTGGGAAGCACTGAAAGCGAGAAATCGTGAGCCTCTCCGCCGAGCACCACTTCAGCAACAATCTGATGCAAATGCGTGTCCTTTTCTGTCCCTTCCTCATTTTGAAGTGGAACGAGCTTTTTCATGCAGTCTAATCCGGAGTCGAGTTTCATCGAGGAGTTGAAGGCACGAGTGCGGAGAGAACGGCACTACTCTCCATTATTCCATCCTCTCCCTTGACCCGATCTATAGATGTAAATTCTAAATAAGGGCGCCGAAATATGTGCTTCCTTCAAGCCAGCGTCGTGTTTTAGCGGTCACTGCGTCAAAGCTTGAGAAAATAGAATTTTCTGCAAAAGCATTGCTAGATGCAGAATAAAAGAGAAATGTGGCAGGAGATCAAGTGGATTGACTAGGAGGAAATGCGACAGCTTTTTTGTTTCACATAATCAGCGTGTTTCAAATAGGCTTCCAATGCATTTCACTCACAAATTTCTTCCGACCTTGACTGTCTTCTCGTAACATCTTACATTCGTGATCGCTTCCCTAACTCATTTTCGCCGAGTCATTCTTTGTCCGGCCTCCCTCTCGTCTTTCCTGCTAGTAGAGAGGCGACTACTCCCTCTTTCTGTGCCACGTACACGCTGCAGTTATTAGCAGCGTTCTTCGGAGCATGCGAAAGTTGTCGGAGAGGAAAGCAAAGGCACGCCCTGCGCTGTACTCGGGCTGTATGTTGCAGCGCCACGCCTGGCGTTTCCACAACAGCTGATGGCGTCCGACGGAATCGCATCTCATGTACGCGTGCTTGCGCGGTCATCACGCCCTCGGCCACGTGCTGATGCAGTAGCACATACATAGTCGGACTTTTCGGTTGAAACCGGACATGAAAAAAAAAAAAAATATTGTTACTTAGCAGTATTCGCTGGTCGTGCTGAGAATAAAGAAGTGCAAGAATCCCAGAAGTTGCGATGTAGTTATACATCTCAAAATCTAATATCGCTGCACCCCAATTCTTGGCCGATCCCCCTGTGTGGGTATATGCCATCAAATTAGAGAACAACAACGACGACGCAGGTGAGTGCTCAGATCTGTGCTGTGATCATCCTTGGCAGTCCACACTGAACCCTGGCCAATCCCCCTACGTGGGTATGTGCCATATATCAAGGAAGAAGAAGAAGAAGAAGATCATCCTCAGTGGTGCGGACAGCTGTCAGACTGTGAATCTTCCCCGTAATATCTCTTGGTGGAGGTGAATCCTTCGATCCCTATATGACAAGTTAGATCTCCACAGTGGCCGCCCAATCGGTACCGCCACAATGGCTACAGACGCCGCTACATCTACGGCCGCCGCACCTGCTGTCGTCATGGCCCATCCCCGTGACCCCGAAACCTTCTGTGAGACCGACGACGTTGATGTAGACAATTGGCTGGCCCTATACGAACGCGTCAGCAAGCACAACAGGTGGGATCCCACACTTATGCTCGCGAATATCATCTTTTACTTGACTGGGACCACGCGGGTGTGGTTTGAAATCCATGAAGATGGCCTCACATCTTGGGATATCTGTAAGAAGAAGCTCCACGACCTGTTCAGAAAGCCTATTGGCTGCCACCTCGCCGCCAAAAAAGCGCTCGCTTCTTGCGCCCAAACGTCTACTCTTATATCACTTATGTACAGGACGTCCTATCCCTGTGCCGCAAAGTCGACCACTCCATGCCTGAGGAGGATAAAGTCGGCCACATAGTAAGAGGCATTGCCGACGATGCCTTCAACATCCTGTTGAGCAGGGACTGTTTCACCCTGGACTCTGTGCTACAAGTGTGCCGACGTTCCGAGCAAGCGAAACAGAGGCGCATATCTCACTGTTTCGACCGGCTGCCGAACACGGCTGCCAGCTCCTCCTGTGTCGATCTTCCGACTCCTCGACCGCCTGCTAATGACAGTACTTTTACCCGCATCGTCACGCCAAGAGCTTGAGGCAATGACTCCCGCATCCTCACTATCGCATACTCCCGACAGCACCCTGGCTACAGTATCAAGCGTCATTCTGCATGTGTACTAAAACTGAGCTCATTGTTCAGAAAAATCTAAATGCGGCTAACGCTGCAGCACACGTCATCATGGGAAGCACATTTATTGCCTCGTAAAGCTTTTCCCCGGAATTGGCCGGCTTCAGCAGTTTCCGAACTTGCTGTCCACATGCTGTCGAAGCGTTCGGTTATATCATGTTGCAGAAAAGGAGAAAGAAAAGAAAATGATTCGTCTAAAAGCATAGACATATCACCAGCAAGCATGCGTGGATTCATTTATGTGCACGTTACAACGATATGTGGTGAACCCCAATTGCGTTGCTGTACAATCACGGTCGCATTCCAAACAAGGACAATGTATACACACTGCGCTGAGTACACATTTGGCGCCGTGCACTTGTTTTCTTTTCTGTGTCCTCTTTTTGCGCGTGCCGCTTAAACCTCGCACAAATACCAGCTAGACCAACAGGCTCGTTTTGTGTGCAGTAACGATGGATGAATGGTTCGCACGAGAGAGCATACATTGTGCCATCGGCGCCTGGTTGCCTCAATCCATCCTCACTTTCCACAGCGCTGCACTCTTTTAGGGATACGCCGATGCCGGAAAGTAAACATAGCTGCGCGATAAGTATCGCATGATGTCTGTTGCATTGATGGCTTCAAACAATGCAATGAGTCTAAAGAGATACGAGCAGGTTGTCTCTTATCTCCGCCATGTATCCGCACTCACAATGCGAGACCGCACTCTTTGTCACATTTTTGCACTGCGTGTCTGTACCTGCAGCCCGCTTTGTATCGATACCTATTTTTCTCATTTAGAAAAGGGGCAGCCATAATGTTTCCATCCGAGGAGAGCGAAAATATAGGTTCTAAAGTGATTACATGATAAAAAAAAATTAGGAGGGCGCTTGAGCTTCGCCTTCAGAGTAGACGCGAGAGCGTGCGCACTCATCGGCTCATTGCTAATGCTCGTATACCTCGGCATCCCCCCTTCGCTTCACCCGTCTAGCTGTCACATACCGAGAGTTCCCCGCCGACAGAATTCTCCGCATCTGTCTTACGAAGTCTCCTTGGTAGTCGAACACCACCATCACGAGAAGACGTACCCTGTTTTCAGCACGAGAAGCTCATGTAATATTCAAAGAGGAGAAAGTCAGCAATCTTTAAAAAAAAATAAAAAAAGTAACAAGCGGAGCATAGAAATTATATCAGACCTTGAGACGGAAATGCGAGTGGCAGTTTAGTTGTAATAACTCTGCTGTCATGTTCTATAGTCGTTGCACCCTGCCTTGAACGAGGGAGCCGCGTATACTGGAGGCGAGCATCACACTGTCGTACCGTTTACGCATATTTCGCGTTGATATTTGCGTGTTATGCAGAGGTAGCAGTGCCCTCAAATGCAGCGGGAGGCTTTAATAAAAAAAGAGGCAGACCTAGGCTAGTAATTAGTCTGAGCAGGCGGAGCAGCACTAGCCGACAGCGCTTAGCACATCCCTATACCCGCAACGAACTGTCTCACTTGGCTGATCAATTAATAATTAATACCTCGACATTCAAGAGCACGACACTATAATTTTTAAAAGTGATTGCCGCAAAACTTCTTTTGGTTTCTTCGTTCACCATCAATGTCATCAGGACGCGGCTTTATTTGTAACGCAAGACCCGCAGTGAATTATCTCTAATGGTTGCAGCCACACTCGACTGCTTACACATTATTCCAGACAGCCCTGGTTGCCTTTGGCGGCTTTATTTAGATGTTTCCTATAGCCAGCTTTAAATTGAGCGTGTCTTAGAGCAGCAGGCATTCCGTAGTTCGAAAAGTACCGGGTTCATACAGCTCTTTGTGAGCGCAGGTCAGCCGCACAAAATGTCCCTTAAAAGCCTTTCATTGCCTTCATCACTTCTAAACTGCCATCATCACAGTATATGACGTTTGGCAGAGGTGCTTCCGTTCATGTTTTGAACTCCCCTCAGAAGCCATAACAACGGCCTTCTAGCCCCGGAGGGCTATAACCCACTCAGCCAGCTGCTGACTTCAAGAGCTCCCACCTCGTTTTGCCCCAAAAGTAAATCTGAACATCGACAATGGCCCAGCTCGCAGCCAATGTTCCCGCTATTATACAGAAGCCTTTAACCTTGCCCATCAGCGGCACACTGGGAGAAGATGTCGAAGATTGGTCCCATGGATCTGTACCGCGAGTAGCGGTCTTCAAGAATTGCAGCGACATTTTGAGGCTTCAGAACGCCTTCTTTGGAGTAGACGTGCGCTATTCGTACGTGGTATGAAAACCACGAGTCTTTTTAACTACATGAGAGGAATTCAAGAAGGAGCGATTGAAGGCGTTTACCAGCACCTTGAGGAGAGAAGAAGCCGGACTGCTTCTCCAGTTTAAGATCCAGCTCCCCAATGAGTATGTCCTCAGTTCCGCTGAAGAAATGAACCGCATCTGTCTCCGCTCCGACGCCGTCATGACCGAGGAGAATAAAGTGAAAATTTTAATGAAATGTTTCAGAGAGAGAGTCATATAACCTTGTGAGAAACAAAAAGCAAAAAAAAAAGGTGGCCGATCACCGGATTGATTGATTGATTGATTGATTGATTGATTGATTGATTGATTGATTGATTGAAACTTTATTGCTATCGATATAGGAGGTTTTCCTAATCCCCCACTCAGGTACGCAGACCCGAATAGAGGGGTGGGACTCCGCAACTAGAAGCGCGCAAGAATACACTGATTTTTCGCAGCCTCAGCCGCCAGGCGGATCACTTCTTTTTGGGTTTCGAGATTTTCTCTTTGTGGAATGGAGATTTTCGCTAGTGTGTCTCTCTGTCAGCAGTGTTTACAGTTTTCGTGTTGTCTGTCTTATAATTTTAAATGGGGCAGCCATACTGGGTTGGAGTAATTTCCGACCTGTAGTCTGCGAAGACTTCTGGCCTCTTCATTGTTTAACTGTTTATGTGGGGTGGAAAAATTTTTTCTGTTGAGTTTGTAGTATCCACAGATCTCGCAGAAGGTTTTTAAATTCTCCTCGGGATCTGAGTTTTCGACTTTCTCGACGTTCGTCCGGTGGTAGATATCTCGGGCAAGCGCATGAGCGGCTTCGTTTCCAGGCACCTATTCGTGGCTTGGGGTTCATTTTATTATGATCCTCCGCGATACTCACCCTGGATTCGCGATTTTTCTTAGCCGTAGTTGATACCCTTCCCTTTGTCAAGTTCCAAACGGTTGTTTTGCTGCCGCTTATTATCTCTTTACCTTTTGTGCCGACGCAGGCTAGCGCAGTTGCTACCTCTTCGGCGATGACCGCATTTCTTGTTTTTATCGATGCCGTGATTAGAGCGGCTCCGGTTCCGTCCACCACTGCCGCGACTGCAGCTCCCGATTTCCCGGTGGCCGCGTCAGTGTACGCCATGGAGTTCGGGTCAAGCTTGCTCATCTCTTTTTCGATGACTTTGGCTCTGTCTACTCTTCTCTCTTTTGTTGCCAATGGGGCTCATGTTTCTTGACATCGGTGGGGTGTACAGGCTGATTCTGCAGCTTTGGCTCAGGTTGATCTTGGGGTCAGTCCCTTTGTCGTGCTGCAGCCCGACCCATTATAGAATTTGCCTTCCCATCTCGGAATGACTGAGTCCCTCCACTTGTGCTTTTCTTCTGGTTTCCATTATTTCCTCCCATGTGTTGTGTACCCCATTTCCAGCAGTCTGGTCGTTGAGGTGACGTTGGGAAGGCTGAGTGCGCTCTTGATGCTTTTCCTTATTACGACGTCTATTTGTTCTTTTTCCCTTGCTGTCAGGTTTAGATAGGATGTTGCATACCCTAGCCTACTGATGATATAAGCCTGTATATACTAGTCTTAGCAGGCTCTTTTCTTTGGGTCCCCTGTTTTTGAGAGGTACCCTTCTGATGAGACCCTTGTGCAGCGTAGTTCAGTAGTTTGGCTATTAAGGACCCGTTTCTGACGTCTGCCTGGATGATGAGTCCGAGTATCCTAGTCTGATTAACCTGAAGAAGCGCCCGCTATCGAGCAGACCGTGGATGGCTGAATGTACCATTCTGATTGACCACTTCAAGTGCTTTCCGCAAGCCACTTTAGCGGCACATCTGCAAGCAGGGAAAACCAGCGGGGCATAACCCGCGAGATCGTTCGGGAAGAGATGCGCCGGCGCTTAAGTACCGCGGGGTCTTATTGATTACCAGTATTTAGGAGGGGTCTGAGACCCCCCGCGCTCGAATATGTAGGGACTGCATGAATGCGATGCAGGCAACCATTCTTATTTTCTTTTCTTTTTTTTTGTGTGTGTGTGTGAATGGCGA
>NC_139346.1:209225870-209230870 GCF_055883805.1 Amblyomma maculatum
TGGTGGGCGAACGTATCATGAAATTCTTGTAGTGGCATCTGTCTTTTCGTAGGCTATATAGTGCCCTCCATGAGGTGCAAGCGCCTTAATATACTTGCATGCTGGTGCATTCCTGATAGGAGCTTTGAGTCAGTGTTTGTAGATCAATGGCGATGTGCACGCCAGTCTCGATTTTTTCAATGAAGTGTTCGACTACTAGCAACTTGCTACTTTAGTTGCACATTTTTTTCTTTAGTTAATACTATAACAATTGTTCATTGTAACACGAGTCATCGCATTAGCACTATGTGTTTCGGGCAACATCATTACATGTGCTAATAAAAGCAAGGCGCCCGTGTGCTGTGCGATGTCAGTGCACGTTAAAGAACCCCAGGTGGTCGAAATTTCCGGAGTCCTCCACTACGGCGTCTCTCATTGCCTGAGTCGCTTTGGGACGTTAAGCCCCACAAACCAAACCAAGGTCATCTTTTCTGTTCATCTACTTCTAGCTATGTCCTAGTTTAGCGATTTTCAAATACGCGAGTTTTTGAATAAAATGATTATACTCAACAACAGCAGTTCAAGTACGGCATTCGGTTCTTATTCGATTCGGTCCTTGCATTATACTAGACCGGCACACAAAATTCATTTGTTTTATTGTTTGGTTCGCATTTTATTCCCAAGCAAAGTTGTTCTAATCGCCAATAGATTCGGTTTCGAAAAAGTGATTCGAAGTTGAATGCAAAAAGTAATTGCACGGCTGATGATCTTTATAAGTTCCAATTAATTAGTGTTGTGTAGTTTCAGCATGTTTTGTCTATAAAGCAAAGAATTTAGAATTTGGCTTTTATTTGCGGCTTGAGGGAAGTGGCGGTGCCTGCTCTATATAATGAAATGCCTGTTCACCTTTACTAACAAGTATTTCCCTTTTAAAAGAACATCGTTACTCATATTTCGTTACTTTTTTGTAAACACATCATTTCAGTAAAAGTGTATATATTCTTACCTGAAGCATAGATGCGATATCTTCCACAATTGCGTCCACAGTCGCCTGTGTGCCGAACAGTGCTACGTCCTCGTAAAAAATCTGTCGTTTGGTGCTCTTGGTGTTTGTCAGCAGAAGATAATGAATTTTAGAAAGAACATGAAGCATGAGAGTGAACTTTCGCATCGACGCCGCCGACCCAAAGGATGTGACCGTCTTCGTGGTGGAGTCCTTGCGCACGAGTCCTCTCCCTTGGCAGTAAGTGACGTTCTCCCAGTCCTGTCGACGATCGTACACGAAGCACGGCGGTTCCCCCCTACCTATCTGCGCGGTCACCGAAAGGAATAAGGCCTCAATCTTGAGAATGAGGGCATGTCTATCAGGCACAACAGACGGGGATGGATTTCCTGGAATCTGCAGAGCCATATTCTGAGGTAGCCAGCTCGTGCGACAGCCACAGTAACCAGTGATGCAGACGGCAAAGCGCCGCAGCAAGGAGTGCAGGAGCAGACGGCGTCTTTTACGTTGCAAATAAAAAAATCGTCTGCTCCGCGCAAAGAAAGGAAAATTTACCTAATTTCTCATTTTGCAGTTTTTTTAGGAAATGAAACGTGATGATAGTTTCAAAAAAGAAAAAAACTAACTGGCAGAAAATTTAGGTTAGAAGCCATTTCTACTGTGCAAGCTCAGTAGCCAGTGCACGGCGACAAAAGGCTTTTCTGTCGTCTGACATGTCGCTACGGGTCGTGGACCGTGCAATATATAGCATGCGGCGTTTCCGGTAGGCCCAAATCAGCAAGACACCTATTACTCTGTAATTTAACCATGTCTAAGCTAGCCAACCACGTTCCGAACCACATGCACGGGTAGAACGGCACAGACGCGTTTTATTCAGGAAAACATGCAGATTAATAAAACAAAAGACCTCATGATTCTATGCGGCGTGCTTGCAGTGATACTAGCATGATAAGTATGTTGGCCAATTCAAATAAAACCGTCTCGTTTGAAGTGCTCGAAGTGGTATCTTTTGTCAAATCTGCCATTCCTTGGTTCTGTGATATCCTTTTTGGTGACATAATTAATATACTGACGGCATAATATGCGTGGTCAGTGAGGCGACGAATGCCACAATGATGCGATATATGCAATAAAGGAGGCTATTCTCCGCATCCACTCCCACACCTCTCCCACACGCATAAAACAAAACTCAAAACAATAATGTTCTGCCAAGATATAGCTTTGGCCCCTTTCCGAATTCCAAAATAATGCAACCCGCAAATGTTTACTGTATAATGCGGAGTTTTTTATTAGCGTCTTACCTGTGTCCTTCTCTAAGCGTGGCATGATTATGCCCGGCGATTTTTTATTGTAAACAAGAGCCCTACTCCTCTTTTAGTACCGCTATTAACCGCTATATTCGCCTTTGTGGTATTGGTTTGGTGTTCCGGCTCAGAGTTGTTTCTTCCTGTTCTCTCCATAATCTGGCCGTACGATGCGGCGAACATCGAAAAACGAATGCGGCGCCTACGAAACTTAGATCAATTCGGCTACACCCTGTATTATATATTTCTTAAAGAATGCTGCGGTATGCCACAGAGGATGTGGCAATTAGTACAGAGAGAGAAACATTGATTGATTGATTGATTGATTGATTGATTGATTGATTGATTGATTGATTGATTGATTGATTGATTGATTGATTGATTGATTGATTGATTGAATATGCGGTGGGCGTACAGGTCACTTGGTAGACAATTTGTTCGCGGTTATCTGATGAAAGCAGATGCACGCTGAGTATAAGATGTGGAGAAGGGGCAATTGTCCAACCAGCGTACCGCTTCTCGGAAAAGAGAGCCACGGGTAGTTTCGCATGAACTTGAAGCAGGAAGGTGTCGCGGCCAAGCCAAGCAGCTATAAGCAGACGGACTAGCAGAGGAGGAGGGCTGTCGCGAAATGTGCGTGAAATTAAAGCTTGAGAGCTGTTTAAGTGCTCCACTTTGCGAGTTAGAAGCAGACCATGAGGCCGGGTCACTTTGTCCTGTGCTCAAGGAGGAGGAGGAAGAGGAGGAAGAGGAAAGACGGGGAGGTTATCTGGTAGAAGAAACCGGTTTGCTACCTTTCACTGGTGGAAGGGGGTGAGTGGATATAGAAGTGATGGGTAAGACATGGATGGGTGAAGTCAGTATTGTCACATCACGTCAAAGTCATATCACGTCACATCACAGCAAAATCACAGCCTATCGATCAGGCCCGTGGTTTTCGCGAAGCGGAGCAGTGCCTGGGAGGCCTTCATCGCCGACGATCGCCGCCGCCAGTGACCTAGAATCATGATTTCAGCCAGTGGGCGTCTATCTAGACGCTCCAGCGCACGGCAGACATTGTCTTTCCACACTTTATATGGGTATATGCTCTAAAGAGTGCCAAAGGAAACCAATGAGGCGCATTTTAGAAAACAAATAGTCAGAAGAAGTTAAGCGAGTTTTTAGCTTGGCTAAGCACGGATATACATGCAGAAGAATTAGAATTATTCAGAACCCCTCAAGTAGCACAAAGAGAGCTGTGCTTGATGTTAATATTTTTGGGGCTGCTCCAGTCTCATTATCGGCAAGCGCGAAAAATTGTTCTTATGTCCACTGTTACAACTAACTGGTTACTCATTATGATTCAGACATGCAATTGAAAACGCAGATTTTGTTTGTCAATCTACTGCACAGAGGACTGAGGTGAGACATATCCGACTTACCTAGAGCCCCCCACGAACTACAGAAGTGCGCATATCGGACACTCGGATTTTTCAGTTCGTGCGCAGCACCAACCTTTCCTTGTTCTCATTATAGTTAGCGTTTTACCGACCGAAGCCTTATACAGGTTGACAATTTGCAAATATCATAATGCAAACTAATGAGCCAGTTTCGTTAAGCATGTTTACTCTATACAACGAAGACACACTATATAGGGGAACGACGTCAGAATTTTAATTCGCCTACATGCAACAACTTTGATGGAAAGGGCTATTACAATTCAGCGTCGCTCTCATAAAACCAACCGTCCAGTGGTGTGAAACGAGCTACTAATTTTGCTGATAACCTAAAAAAAAAAAAATGTACAGTAACCAACAGAACTGCTAGTTACTGTAGGTACATAAATCTACCAACAGAATTGTTGCATGGTTACTGTACATACAGAAGAACCATTAAGCATTTTGTGCAGTGCGCTATGAACGTCGTGTGCAAGATTTTTTAACGACCGACTAAGGGAGCATACAAAAGAAGGAGCGCACGAATCTTGGTGACCACCGCATTGCTTGTATCAATTGTGAGCCCCGTTTCCTTAGCGCATCAATCCTTGGCAGAAGTCATCAAAAAGCGAAACCTTCGAAGCTCTATCAGGAAATGGGGACAGAATTGTTTTAGTGATATATCTGTTGTATTGTATAATGCCGGGAAGGATTTCCTATCACGTCTACTTGATTTCTGCAGCTGATCCAAGTTCCTGATTACGCCGGCGCAGCGTACGCCTGTTGCAAATTTATATGCCTGGTTCTCCCTTCAATAAATCAGTTGTCAATAGCACTTGCGCTCTTGCTTCTTTTTTGTTGTCCTGTCCTCTTGCGCTAAAAAATAATATGATTATGAAGTCACAACACCTCCTAGTCCAGTATTTAACTCTTTTAATGGATGCAAAATTTGAAGCGAAATGGTCGCGTCTCAATTTTCAGACGAAACCACATGCGTATTTCCTCCGAAACCGTTTTCCCCCAATTCTTTGGTTACGGCGTTGGCGATGTCTTTTCGACCAACGAGCCGCATACGCTTTGCGTAAAATGAACTACGTAGACAAGGAAAAATTCGTCTTGGTCCGGGGTTCAAATCGGAACCGCCGTCAATCCAGGATATTCGCTCAACTGACTGCATGGCTGTACGCTTTGGGAAGAAGCTAAGGAATGATTACTGCATGTTGCAAGTTTTTCTCAACATTGGGAAATTCTCTCGAACATTATATCAACACCGGTCCTTCTTGCTGTTGATAAATTCGC